>NC_088877.1:1173459-1393459 GCF_032884065.1 Artemia franciscana
CCCGTTAAATAGCCCCAATTTGTCTTAAAAATAAGATACGGCATGTACGGATTGGAATGAAGAAACTCCAGAAAGGAAAATGGGATGGAACTGCTAGAGGAAATAGAATGAGAACAAGGCGGTGAAACGCAGATTATTAAAAGTAATATTTTTCAGCATAAAAAAGAAGATGGGGAGAAAGAATTTCAAGACAGATTGTCAAAAGTAATATTTAACATTACAAAAAAGGACGATACTAAAATGTACTGATATGAGCCGGGAAACAAGAAATTGATACCTCATTCGAATTTCCTACTATCATTAGGGTGTCAAGAAAACAAAATTGTCATTATTCTTCTAAGACGCAGTTGCATATATATCATGTAGACTGCATATGATCTTTCGTTTGGCAAGTGTTTTAAAAAGTGCATGAAAAGCGACAAAGAAAGAAAATTTTCCATCAGTACCAGGAACGAGCACAAGCCAAATTAGCGCCAACTGAGTTCTTACACCATTAGAGCTAGAAAAACGTGCAACGTGGACCACGTTCTTCAAACTCGTAGAATTCGTCACAATTATTCTTCTAAATCGCCATCGTATGTAAGCCATTTAGTGCAATGAAAAGTGCTCAAGAAGGAAAATTGTTCTTCAAGCCGAATTGGTGCCAACCAAGTTCTTGCACTTTTAGAGCTGAAGAAACACGTGCAACGTAGCCACGATCTTCAAACTCGTGAATTTCGTCGCCATTATTCTTCAAAATCGTAATCGTATGTAAGCCATTTAGTGCAATGAAAAGTGCTCAAGAAGGAAAATTGTTCTTCAAGCCGAGTTGGTGCTAACCGATTTATTACATTTTAGAACAGAAACAAAAAGTGCGATGTAGCCACATTCTTCAGACCCATGGGTTTTGTTCCCATTATTTCTCAACAACGCATTAGTATATGAATCACGTAGTGTTATAGAAAAAGAGTGAGAAGCCACCAAGAAGGAAAATTGTCCTTTAACCATCACCAGAACAAACCAAACTGGTCCCTACCAAGTTTTAACACCAATAGAACTGACTCATTTACCTTTCAGTCCAAACTTGTCATATTGAGACGTCTTTTTATTCCAAGTCTTAAGGGGTAAAACACTTCGGGTCGTTTGTGATAGCACGCAAGGAAGAATAAAATCCTCATTAAGGTTGGTGACTGAGGAAACCTCAGAGCAATGAAACCAACACTTAATAGACCAGCTCAAACACATGGAGAAAGGTGGGGAACATAAAGGATAATATTTTGAGAAACCTTAAAATAAAATAGAAGTAATTTATTCGTATTTTTTCCTGGCCATCCTCAAAACTAATTTAACCGCCATCATCATACTCGTCTGAATCCTGAAGTGATCTAGCAAAGGAGGGTCTTCCGGTTTTAGTAAACTAAGCTCTGAAAGAAGACGGTATATTTTAAAACTAAAATCAAGGTGGTTTTGTCACTTTCTCGCTTCCAAGTTGCTTTCTTGGCTAGTTTTTCAAAAAAATTCTCAGAAAAAAAAACACAGCTCATTTTGCTTCAAACATTTTCTTAGCTGGTCGTAAAGTTGTTAAGTTTTCAACCGTGACCCAAAACTAAGCGAACTGTATGTTTGCCCTTAGTTTTATTTAGAGGGAGGGGGCACAAAAACAAGGAATCAAGACCACTTTATTTCTAATTTTCCTGGATGATAATTTTCCAGGGACGAATCATCCCTCTTGCGAAGCTCTGTGTATTATAAACAAATAACCTGGATACAAAGCTCATATTTTTAGTTTAAGTGGATGGCCAGCAAAAGGAGCGAAGGCTCCAGATACCCAAGAATAAACAGAGATGAAATTTAAAACAAAAATGACAAAAAATCTGTCTAAATTTTCAAGGTGACCAAATCAAAAGCTTTAAAAAAGTGGGGTGGGGGAAAAGTGATCAATTGGCTTTAGATGGTTTAAAGCTGCCACAAGTTTCGAGAAGTAAAAGCAGCATAAGTAGTAAATACTAATCTGAGAAATCCCTAAAATTTGATCACGAATAAGAAATATAATTTTTTGTTATTTAAGAAGGAAACTTTCCTCGTGTGGATGAAGCTTAAATAATCAGTGCATTGACATAAAAATTGTCGAATTATCTCCTAAAAAAAAAAAAAAAATAAAAAAAAAATAGAACAGCCGATCAGTCTGATTAGGGGGCGCACAGAAATATTTAAGGATCTAAAGCCGAACTTGCCAGCAAAGAGAGAAATCTCAACAATGAAGAAACAAATGGGACTACGGCCAGTAAAAAATGACGATAGAAACGACGCGGATATTTCGCCTCAATAAAACGAGGCGTCTTCAACGCTCATGAAACAAAGATATAAACTAAAACTAAAAACAGAAAATCCAAAACCAAGAAATAAAAACAACCAATATCAATATCTACAATTGTCGCTACTGTGATTGAGCGTCATAGAAGCTATTAGAGCTGCTTCAATGAGAACACTAAAGCTTTGGTGTAGCTTGTACACACAGTAGCAACAATTGTAGATAAGACACGATAGACACAACACGCCATAGTCCCGTTTGTTTCTTCGTTGTCGTTTTTTGTTGCTTTTGGCATAAAAATTTTTCAACGATTTGATAAAGGTAATAAAAAAAAATCGGTGACTTTTTCCCATTCATATATTTACACAAATAACTTGTAACCGACAAAACTAACCCAATGAGAGCCTCAGTGATAAATGTGATAGTATAAAAGGTGGCTGCCCCTTCTTAATCTATGATCACAAAGGGCCGTCACCTCCAGCCTGGGGAGGTGACTCCCCAGACAGGAAGGTACGCAGGAACGTTTTCCACTGGGAGGAGGGCTGGGGCAATGACTCTAAAACAAACGCGAAGTTCTAAAAGCTTATACAGAAAAGGAAAAAGGGTCGAAGGACCTACGCCTAAAAATCTTTTTTTTTGGGGGGGGGGTATCATGCATCAAAAATTAAATACTACGTTTTTAGATGCTAATTTTACTGAGTACATTCTAAATGATCTGAAGAACATTCTTCGTGCTCAAACGCATAAGATAATACCGATAACTCTGGGTATTTTTTCCGCCCAAAGATTGATGTATATAAATTAAAACCAGCACTAAACAAAGTCTTTGAATTTTCTCAACTACTTGTTTTATGACAATCGGTTTTGCCTCTGAACCGTTCAGTTTATAATTTGTTTTTATATATAGCCAGCTTATACGCTCTCTTTATGTTTGGACGCATCCCAATTCGAGCTTTGATATTTTAATTTTGAAGAGTGATGTTTGACTTAGCAAACTTTTGTAAAGCAATAAGCAAATGAGAAGGTATAACTCTTATAAAAATTAAATAAAAAAAACTATTTTTTTTAGCTGAAAGTAAGGAGCGACATTAAAACTTATAACGAACAGAAACTACTCCGTATATGAAATGGGTTGTCCCCTCCGCCATCCTTCGCTCTTTACGCTAAAGTTTTTAATTGTTTTAAAAAGTAGAATTGTGGCAAAGAGTCAAACTTTAGCGTAAAGAGCGAGGGATTGCGGAGGGGACAACCCATTTCATATACGGAGTAATTTCTGTTCGTTTTAAGTTTTAATGTCGCTCCTTACTTTCAGCTAAAAAAATTAGTTTTTTTTATTTAATTTCTGAACATTTTTGAATTAATGCATGTTTGGTTTTGGCTCTCCGCACATAAATTATTAAAATGAAATTTGTATATTAATTCTTTTTTGGCTAAATGGCTTTCTCTTAGTTTTGATCAGACGATTTTGAGAAATAAGGGGAGGAGAAGGAGGCCTAGTTGCCCTCCAATTTTTCGGTTACTTAAAAAGGCAACTAGAACTTTTAATTTTTAACGAACGTTTTTATTAGTAAAAAATATACGTAACTTAAGAATTAACTTACGTAACAAACTTTCATAACCTTATATTTTTATTATGTATACGAGGGGGTTTGTACCCTCGTTAATACCTCGCTCTTTACACTAAATCGTAAGTTTTGTCCCAATTCTTTAAGAATGACCCCTGAATCAGAAAGGCCGTAGAATAAATAGTTGAAATTACTAAAAATACTTTAGCATAAAGAGCGAGGTTTTTATCTCCTCCTAAATACCTCGCTCTTTATGCTAAAGTATTATTAGAACCCCTCATATTCGTAATAATATCTGTTCATTTTAAGTTTCAATACTACTCCTTCCTTTCATCTGAAAAAAGTTTTCATGTTTATTTTTCATTGTTTTCTTATAGTAATGCTAGAAAATCCTGCGCCCTTTTCATTGAATTTTCCTTCCCCCATGACAGATTCCTCCAACATAGCCCCCTCTCCTCAGCCCCACCCCCAGACAAAATAAAAATCCCCCTGAAAACGTCTGTACACTTCCCAATAACCATTACTATATGTAAACACTGGTCAAAGTTTGTAACTTGCAGCCCCTCCCCCAGGGATTGTGGGGGAGTAAGTCATCCCCAAAGACATAGTTATTATGGTTTTCGACTATGCTGAACAAAATGGCTATCTCAAAATTTTGATCCGTTGACCTTGGGAAAAAATGAGCGTGGGAGGGGGCCTAGATGCCCTCCAATTTTTTGGTCACTTAAAAAGGGCACTAGAACTTTTCATTTCCGTTAGAATGAGCCCTCTTGCGACATTCTAGGACCACTTGGTCGATACGATGTCCCCTGGGAAAAAGAAAAAAAAAACAACAAAAAAACAAACAAATAAACACGCACCCGTGATTTGTCTTCTGGAAAAAAATACAAAATTCCACATTTATAGATAGGAGCTTGAAACTTCTACAGTAGGGTTCTCTGATACGCTGAATCTGATGGTGTCATTTTCGTTAAGATCCTACGACTTTTAGGGGGTGTTTTCCCCTATTTTCTTAAATAAGGCAAATTTTCTCAGGCTCGTAACTTTTGATGGGTAGGACTAAACTTGATGAAACTTATATATTTAAAATGAGCATTAAAATGCGATTCTTTTGATGTAGCTATTAATATCAAAATTCAATTTTTTAGAGTTTTGGTTACTATTGAGCCGGGTCGCTCCTTACTACAGTTCGTTACCACGAACTGTTTGATAATAGCATACAGACGTTTTAAAAGTCCTCAATAAATGCTTGAGCAAAATAAAAGAAAAAAAGAGATTTTGAAAATTCAGGGTACGAGAATCAAGAATCAGGGTACGACTTCAAAATTAATGCTAAAAAGGCTACGTCACTTAGACTAGGAATCAATGAAGACGAAGGAAAGATGTTAAGTAAGGAGGAAATTGATCCGAATAGCTTCCCTTACCTACATAGCGATATTAGCAAAGATAGTGGATGTTTTTAAGATACAAAAGGGAAATAGCCAGGACTCTGGATTTTTTTTTCGCAGGGAGTAGGGCTCATAATAAATAAAAAAGCTGCTAAGTCTTGTTTAGGCTGGGAAGGTATTAATAATAAAATACTAATTGCTCATTTTATTACCAAAAAGTTCAGGGCATAAGTTATAGTACGATATGCATCTGTTCAGCCGACTTACGGAGATACTAGAGACTCAGATGAAATTTACTTAACAGTTACAGGAGCAGATGGACAGGGTCACAGGTAGAAATATGCGTTTTTACTAGGAAATTTTAACTCCCAGGTCGGTAGAAATAGCGATAGATAGTATCCTTGCCTAGGTAAATTTTGTGTAGGAAAAGAAAACAGTAATCGCAGAAAACAGTATAGACTTTTGCAATTTTGTAAGTATAACAATCTAGTTATAACCAATACGGTGTTTGGTCATAAAATTAAGTTGACATGGTATTCACGTGATGGTAAGACAGCAAACCTTATTGGTTATGTTATAGTAAACCGAAGACTGACAGGATCAATACAAGATACTAGGGTACGTAGGAGTGTTGTAATTGATATTAAAAGTAAATATTACCATCTAGCAGTGTCTATGGTTAATTAAAAGCTGACATTTCGGAGGAGTAATTACCTCCCGGGAACTTATGATGTTGGTAGACTCCAGGATGAAAATTTGAGAGAATATTTCCAGGAACAGTTCAATACTAAACTTGAGAGTTTAAAATTTGACAATGTGGAAGACGGTTGGAATAATTTTAGAAAAACAATTTGTGAAGTTGCTGATGGTATTTTAGGGAAGAAAGTCAAGACTGCAGCTAGGAATATTAGTGAAAAAGCTTTATGTTTAGTAACGATGAGAAGAGGTTTGCGCAAGAACTATCTGGGTGATAGATCATATGAAAACAAGAGGAATGTAAAGAAAGAGGAGAGAAGCATTAACATATGAACTAAGGAGGTGTGAAGTGGAGGCTATGGATAAAATTGCCAAGGATCTGGAAGATACAGCTAAATGGCATAATAGTAAAATATTGTATTGGCATGTTAATAAATTGAGAGGCAGTAGTCAATCCAGACTTGTCCCAGTTAAATATTGGTCGGTGCCACAATTAGTGATAAGGAAAGAGTTAAAGAGAGATGGGGAGAACATTTTGAGAATGTGCTAAACCAAGAAACAGTTGCAGGAAAAGATATAGAGAAAAATGAAGAAGTTTATGACAACTAGGATGTGAAGGAAGATTTGTTTGGTGAGGAAGAATTAGCGACACTACTAAAAGGATTAAAAATTAATAAGGTTCCAGGTGCTGATAGTCTGATAAATTAGTTTCTTAAATATCGTGGCTCTGAGGTTAGAAATCAGTTACTGAAGATTATGAATATGATTTTTGAAAAAGGGAAAGTACCTAATTATTTTAGGAAAACCTTAATTAAACCATTGTATAAGAAAGGTGATAAGAGCGAGTGTCGTAATTATCGAGGCATTAGCCTGGTCTCTGTAGGTATCAAACTACATGGTAATATGATACCTTTTAGACTGAATCATGCTGTAGACATAGTTTTAAGAGAAGAACAGTGCGGTTTTACAAAGGTAGAGGATGTGCCGACCAGATTTTCACTCTTAAGCTAATAATTGAGAAGTGCCTGAGTTATCAAACACCTTTAACCCTCAGTTTTATATATTATGAGTAAGCGTTTGATTATGTTATTAGAAGAAGCTTCAGCAAAGGTTTTACCTTTATATGGTATACCAGACAAATACATTAAAGTGATTTGTGCTATGTACGAGAATGATACTGCTGCGATTAAGGTAGGAAATCAGGTTAACAGCAGGTTTTGTATTAAATCAGGAGTTAAGCAGGATTGTGTTCTATCCCCCTTTATATGGGTTGTTTTGATGGACTTTGTCTTAAAGAGCACATGGAAGGAAATGGGAGACTACGGAATCAAATGGGGAGGAATAAATCTCCCGGAGTTAGATTATATTGAATATTTAAGAATCCTAGATGAAAGTCTGAGCAAAATGAATGAACTTTTAGAGGTTTTGCGAATTCAGGGGGTTAGAGTAGGTTTGAAAATTAATATTAAGAAGACTAAGTCACTAAGGCTAGGAATAAGTTAAGATGAAAAGGTGACGTTGGGTAACGAAAGGATTGATCAGGTGGGCAGCTTCACTTACCTTGGTAGTATTATTAGTAAAGACAGTGAGAGCAGTGAAAATGTTAAAAGTAGAATAGCTAAGGCTCAGGGTGTTTTTGCACAGTCAAAAAAAGTTTGGAAGAATAGAAAGATAAGTCTGCAAACCAAGAATAGAATATTGGAAGGTACAATGATGACAGTGGTCAAATATGGCTCTGAAGCATAGGTGTTCCGAAAAGCAGATGAAGATTTACAAGATATCTTTCAGAGAAATTGCCTACGGACTGTTCTGGGTGCCCGGCTGGCAGACCGTATTTCAAACAGTAGGCTGTACGAAAAATGTGGTTCCTTCCCGCTTTCTAGGGCTATAATGAAAGAAAGGTTGAGATGGCTAGGGCACGTTCTGCGGATGAAGGATGACAGATTACCGACGATTGTCCTTTTTGGCCAACCGTCTAGGGCTAAACGGAAAGCAGGTCGCCCTCATCTGGGGTGGGATGTTATCGTAAAGAAAGATCCAACGGAAATGGGAACTTCCTGGGAGGGTGTAAAGAGGGAGGGTTTGAGTAGATTGGGATGGAAGAGGAGCGTGCCTAGCTGTGTTGTCCGAACCGGCAGTGCAGATCTCCATTTCGTGGCCCTTCAGCCAGGAAGTGCAATGGGGGTTGGGGGCCAGCCATCCTGTGCTTTCGCATACCCTTCCTGCTTAGCTTCCCCAGGTTTCTCCAGGCAACCACTGAAAGCTGGGTCAACTCTGGCTGAGCTTACAGTCACACCACTGACCCCCGTCACAAATCAAATAACTGCCTATGCCAGAGATCGAACCCATGCCACTTGGACAAAGAATTCTTAAACCAGCGCGCCAACCACTTAGCCAGGACGGCTTAGTAGTAGTAGTAGTAGTAGTAGTTTTTTGCAGCTGAAAGAAGTATGGAAAGTAGGAAAAAAGTAGCTGGGTTAAGATTTGGATATTGGACGGTGGCCATAGTAGCAATCACTGTAGTCAAAGGTCAAGTATGGGTCCAACTTGAAAAGTTAAGAAACATATCCTAGATGTGTTTCAGGACAATCATCTAAGGACACTTTTAGGAAATGATTTGACTAACCTACGTCAAATAATAAGCTGAACAATAATGTGACTGGGTCCCACTTTCTAGGGCTATGATGAAAGGCTGAGATATGATGAAAGTCATATTTTAATGACGAAGGATGGCACATTGCCAAAAAAAAAATTTAATTTTTGGCGATCAGTCGAGTAAAAAAAAAAGCAGGATTCCCTCAAGTGTGGCAGGAAGAGATCACGAGAAATGACTTAGAGGAAACTGGAACTTCATAGGAGAGGGTAAAGAGTCAAGCTTCGAATGGACTGGGATAGAGAGGCGTGGGAGGCTGTGTAAGCCTCAGGTGCGGTGATACTGCAGTATGATGTTAAACCGCCACACCCACTCTAATTTTAGGACTAGTGTACAGCTAAATATAAATATTTCAAAACATAAGCTAGACAAAAACACACACGCTCGAAATACAACGCAGTAACACAAGTACATTTGTTCCCATTCTAAATGATTGATCTTTTTCTTCTTCTTTAGGATTCCATTTCCCGATCCAAAGGAGAAAAAATTTTTCGAACTATGAATTTTAAAAAAATTCCACAATCAAAATCAATTTTAGCAAAAGGTCTATTATTAAATTAACACGCCCCTTTGTTATGTTGCCAGTTTTATCTGTCTAGTCGAATAGACACCCAAAAATGACATAGCAACATCGAAAGAATTAGGGAAATTATCGACCTGCTCCCGTCTCTGCAGTGCGTACTATTCCCTTAAAGCGATTAAATGATATAGCAGGAAAATTAGTAATAGGATTGCTTACAAACAACGAAACTGCATAGCTCCATAAGTTTAAGAAACTGGATTATTCAACATCAATTTATGGGAGCGGCGATTGGTCATTTGCAAAAGTTTTTTCCAAAATATTGACTTTTAAAAAAAAAGTTACTCCGTTCTTCTTGGAAAAGGCCCCAGGGAATTACCTTTCAAATATTCCTGGAAAATCTTAGAGAAAAAGATTAACAAACAACGAAAAAAACACAATTTGTTCGTATTTTGACCTATTCTCTTCTCTGCTCTACCCCCCCCTAAGGATTGAACCTCTTTGTACCTTTGTGTATAGGTTTGAAATACCTATTATATATATATATATATATATATATATATATATATATATATATATATATATATATATATATATATATATATATATATATATATATATATATATATATATATATATATATATATATATATATATATATACTTGGATATTTTTCCTCCCCTGAAATCACTCAATGACCACCAAATACCCCCTCCCGTAAAATTTAGATATTAAAGTTTACACTGTTTTTCAGTTTCAATACCCTTCCCCCCCCCCCTCCATGAATCCCTGTGCAGTCATTTGGGTTATAAAAAATTTGTTCTCAGGGTTGTCATTCAAAGTGGTAGAACAAAAAGATTAATCGTATGCACGAGCACTTAAAAGATTACGTGGAGAAACCTTTTTCAATTTTTCGATGGTGGTTAGGATCATAAGCAGCATTAGGGAAATAAATGGCCGCCAACTCTGGGTCCATTCGATCCAAATTCAAATCATCTAGATACACTCCTCCTTCAGCTAAAGGGTCCTGCTGCTCCTTTTTCGACTGCCTAAGTAGACCAAACATAGACTTAAACATAGAGCCTTGCACATGCGCCTGGTCATCTGCGAACAAAAAAAGAAATAATACTAAGCAAAGCCAAAAACTGACCATAAAATAAGAATTAATAGAGATAGCAAAATTGATAACAGCACAGTGTGACAGCAAAATAAGTAAATAATTGCACCTACTCTTTTACGGACCCGCGAATCATGGGCACCTGAAGGATAATTTTGCAAAAAGGAGGAGATTTAAAATTGCCTTTTAAATAAAAATATCTTACTGACATGCATAACTTGATGAAAAAACACATTCAATTTCATTCTTCACAGATGCAGGAAGGGCAAAGGCCCCTTGAATCCCCTTTAAAGGCCTAGGCATTAAAAAGCAGATAGAATGAAATTGTGCAAAAACTCAAAGAGCAAGAGAACGAACAGTGCATTTCAGGTGTGAATACATTATTGTAGCAAAAAAGGACCTCCCACGTTTTTCCTTTTTTGGAAAATGATCTAAAAAATAAGATTGCTTAAATAATAAAAAAGTAGTTTTAATACTTTAAATAATAATACTTTAATAATAATTTAATACTTTAATAATTTAGTTTTTTAATACTAAAAAAGAGGCAAGTTCTTAATAAAAAAAAAAGAAGCAAGTATCTTAAATAGTGCATTCAAGCCAAAATGAAATTAATTTTCGGGGGGGGGGGATGAGGGGAAAAGGTCACACAAAAAACAGTTGACCTATATAAGAAACATTACCATATGTATATTATTATATATTATAAAAATTATCAAGGTAAATATATTAAACGGTGTTTTTTAGCGAAAACAAGGCCAGACTAGTCAGCCACATGCTCTAATGTTTCAGTATTCTCTGAGCAGCCCTATAACCAAAGATGGTCAGCAAAGAGCAGTCATCTTATGCTCACTCTAATGCGAAATCATGAGGAACGTAAGATACCTCCCTCCGTTTTTTTGCCGCAAAGGTACGATTGCAGTATTCCCAAACAGATTGTTTCCTTTAAAGCGCCTAAATTGAAAACAGAAAATGTTCAACTAGAATAAAATCCCGGTAGCGAGAACCGACGGTAATTTGCTGGACGCTCACACCATCTAACAGCTCTTAGCAGCAATTAAAGCAAGGCTTTTGACTTCAAAAAAGTGGTGTCCATTCATGAATACACTTTGAATTCTCCAAATCGAGTGTTTTCCAGAAGGTGAAACAGTTGACCCTTGTGCATACAATAAAAACTTGGAAAAAGCAAATTATTTGAAATAAAAAGTAATACTTAGGCTTGTGACACCGTTCAAAGAAGATCTTTTTTTCAATGTTTGAAGTTCTTTATTATAATAGCAATAAACTACAGAATTTTATTCATTTTTCCATTGCCGTATGGAAAAATTGCCATTTTTCCATATGCGTATTCATGATGAATAAATCTTGTCTTATCTTTCCATCCTCCCCTTTTTAGGCACGCATATACGCAAACTGGTTCCAGAAAGTACATACACAATTATTTCGGGGGATGGGGGGGGATCAAAGAAAAAAATGAGCTATGCTGGAAATTACTTACAAAATTGCAATCGGGACGGATGAAGATTTACAAAACATAATTAAGATCTCTAAGGAGCATAGCTTGACTACAGAAATAAGCTTCCATGAAATTCTGAATTCCAACGAGCAGCTTTTGGGTCAATGGCAATTTTGCGGGAAGGATGGACTTACCGCGCTTCGAAAAAAGTATAAATGAACAGTACTTTTCGACCAGTTTTTCATACTAATTTGCGTAGAGCTGTTTGTTTCGCGAAAACTTGACCATATTCTCAAGAAAACAGACTTTTCTGCACATCCCAAAACAGTAAGACTATACCTGCACCTTTTCTGAGGATGTAAATTCCTAGAACAGGCTGAACTATAACTTCAAGTTTGTCAAAAGAAGTCACAAAATGCATCTTGAATAAAACAGCCGAGGTTCTCACAGAAGGGGTCGGCCTGGTCAAATTCGACATTCAGGCGAAGTCAACCTCCTCCTAATTCTCACCAAAAATAAAGTAAGTAGAGAAGGAAACCCTAAATTAGGCAGAGTATTACCCTTTCAATTATTTTAATTTATAAAGCCGTATTACAACTTGACTTATTGTAATCAATCTTGTGTTATCCACATTTTTTAGAAAAAATATTTGGGACAAATCCTCAAGCATTTCTGGGGACTGTATGCACATATACCGCCTGGTGTAGCTTATAAACAGCCTATCCTAGAAATGACGTCTTTTGACAAACAAGAGACCACCTTAAACAAATAATAAGGATGATTCAAAGCTATAATCCGTTGACTTATAGTCAAGACCCGAGTTAATATAGTGTAGAAGAAAGCATGATATCATATTAACAATAAGATGATGTTGCAAAGCCACTTTTTGTAGCAGAACTAACGCGTATAATTATTATCAAAAAGTAACTTGAAGTAGCCATATATTTACATTAATACTTCTAAAATCAAAAAATTAAATAAATTATTAGTAAATTCAAATAAAACATGCTAGTGAGTTGAATGGTTATTTGATTCGAAACAAAGCTTTTATGTCACTATACTCGCCGAAAGTTTGGTACTATTACCGAGGGCACCGGCAGAAAATTTTCCAGGGGGGGGGGGCAAATGCCAAAATATCAGTGGTGGTTGGGTGACAGGGAATATATTTCAGAATTTTTTTTTCGTAAGAATACGTTTATTTTAAATACTTTTAGGAAAAACTCTCAAATAAAAAGAGCAATTAAATTGTATGCAAAATTAAACAAAATACAGTAAATCTTAAACGACAAGGATTCCTGGTAAAGGGATCACTTTATTTAATCAATAAAATATATAATTATTATACGTTTAATTTTAAAAGAAAATCAAATTCAAACCAAATTTACAGAAATATTTATTGCTTCCGTAGATCATAACAGATATAGAGTTGTCTTAATGCAATTTTTTGCGCCTTAGAATAGTTTACAGAAGGAGTAACACTCAAGGGAGTTTACAGAACTCCTAACTCCTTGACTCCTAACTCCGTTAACTCCTTGAGTTAACACTCAAGGAGTTTACAGAAGGAATAATTGCTCAAAAATCATCCTGCCTGCATAGATACCACGTTTTGATTTTATAACGGCCATGTAAAATATACCTCTTTCATAACAGGACCATTCTCCCCCATAAACTTAAATCCCTTATATATTCAGACATTAGAAAAATAGAATAGCGAAAGAAAAACAAAAATTTAAACTTAATATTCAGCTTCAAAAAAATTCTCTTCATAAAATAATCTTATCAAATAGATAGTGATTAAAACACTGGAAGTAAAAAGTGACTGACCAATATTCACCAAAACTAAAAATGGAATTATCATGACAATTGCTATACCGGCAGTATTAGCTTTTTATATTGATTCTAAATATATAAAATTCTTTCAGTTTATTGTGACCCACCCAAAACCAAAAACCTGAGAAAATTTGCCTGATTTTCGAAAAAAGGGGAAACACTCCCAAAAAAGCAAACGATCTTATTGAAAATCCCTTTATTAAATTCATCATATCAGAGAAACCCACCATTGGGGTTTCAAGCTCCAATCGTCAAAATGTGGAATTATTCTTTTTTTCAGAAGAATCATCGTCGATGCATGTTTTCCAAGGGGTGAACTTTTCAGGAGAAGTTTTACACTGGGTGAATTTGCCAGAGTTCATACACGAAATTTCTTTATATCTTGCTTTCTCTTTACCAATTCAATGTTAGCGTGGAGACGCTAAGGGTAATTGTCCAGGTAAATTTTGGCCAGGATTGAATTGCCCAGAAGATATTTCTGTGGGGAGGAGGATTTTCCCGTGGAGGTGGAGCCAGGCATCCAGGCGTTATTTGAAAAACGATCAGAAACAAAGTTTAAATAAAATAAATTTTTCAACTGAAAGTAAGGAGTAGCATTAAAATTTAAAACGAGGAGAAATTATTACGTATACGAGGGGGTTGCCCCCTCCTTAAAACCTCGCTCCTTACGCCAAAGTTGAATTTTGTACCAATTCTTTAAAACAACTCCTGAAACACAAGGGTCGTTTAGTTAGCACAACTAGTAGCTTTTTCTAAGTGCCGAAAAATGTAGTGTGAAGAGCAAGGTGTTGAGAAGGAGGGCAACCTCCCTCATAAATAATTTCTGTTCGTTTTAAGTTTTAATGTTGCTCCTTACTTTCAGTTGAAATAACTTGTTTTTTTTTATTTAATGAAGCTTAGAGACTAACATTTTCTAAAGGCAATGGAAAAAGTATGTCAATTAAAGTAAAAGTATATAAAATGATAAAAGTAATTAATCACAAAAAAAACAATAGCCTAATTGCAAAAACTAAGATATTAACTCCCAGCATTCAGTTTTGTTGAGCAATGCCGAAGCGTTGGACCGACGTTTTTAACAATATAAAGAGTTTTGAACTTGGTTATCAAACACCAAAATATTTAATGCCTTTAGACTCAATTGTTTATAAAAAGTAATGAACTACCAAAGTACTTTGTTCAAAGTAAAACATTAAAACTAAAATTAAGAAAATCAAATAAAAAATTTTAATTTTTCTGATTATAATGGCTTCTTATATCAGCTCATGGGCACTCTTGCAGTGCAAGCAAAAATTGACGGCATACTTTTTACCAAAATTGCCCCTTATTAACTTTTTTTCTTTGTCTTTTTTATAATTATACGAACATTCTTGTGTAGTAATAACTGCACTAATTACTAATAAACAAACATATATTTAGGATCACCATAAAAAGCTGATTCTTTGATTGAATGTTATCAATAGCTAGGCTCTTACACTCATTATTGACATGGATCGCTATTTACTTACCATTCATCACTATGAATTGATTTTTTGTGTGTGTGTGTGTTACTCCCATCAAATCATAAAGAAAACATGTTTGAGGAAAACTAGAAAGGAGTCACTCAGTCACAAAGTAGAACTTAAATTTTCCTTATTCATGCTCAAAATATATTGGCAGGCAGCCAACAATAGGGCAACATAAATTTTTTCCATGATCTCCTCCTATTCTACTCTTTTTCCTTAGGTTTCCTTATAATTACTTTATGGTCCCAAATTTCCAGGGGGCCCCCTGCGCCCCTTGACGGTGCCCACGACTATTACACTCTTTTCCACCAGCGTGTGTGAAAACTTGTGAAGGTAAAATTAAGCGCACCTCAAGGATAAAGCTGGGGTATTCAATATAAATAACGACGAAGATCAGACTACATTTCCATCATACAAACAACTACAGGTAAACAATGGGATCTAAGATAGTGAAATTTTTATCCCCAAATGAATGTTTCCGATCTATATCCAAGGGCCGTTCTCAAAAAAATTATAAACAAGAGCTAAGAGCTCATATGGCACTTGTGACGAAGCAAGAAGAGCTAAGAGCCAAGAGCTCATATGATATGAGCTCTAACAAAATTCTAAAAATCAATAGATTGATTTGAAAGAAAAATCAGAGGCCTAATGCCGGTCAGGATTTAAAATAAATATCAAAATTCATTAAGATCCGATCACCCACTCGTAAGTAATAAATACCACATTTTTTCTTTTTCCTCTCCCTTTAGCCCTTCAGATGGTTGAATCTGGGAAAACGACTTTATCAGGTCAATTTGTACAGCTCCTTGACACGCCTACCAATTTTCATCGTCCTAGCACGCCCAGAAGTATCAAACTCACCAAATCACTGAACCCCTCCCCCCACACCCCCTAAAGAGAGCGAATCCAGTACGGTTACGTCAACTACGTATCAAGGACATTTGCTTATTCTATCCACCAAGCTTCATCCCGATTCCTCCACTCCAAGCGTTTTCCAAGATTTCCCCCTCCAACTCCCCCCAACGTCAACAAATCTGGTCGGGATCTGAAAAAAGAGCTCTGAGACATAAATTCCTTCTAAATATAAAATTTCATTAAGATCCAGTCACCCGTTCTTAAGTTAAAAATACCTCAATTTTACTAATTTTTCCAAATTACCCCCCCCCCAGCTCCTCCAAAGAAAACGGATCCGTTCCAATTATGTTAATCGCGTATCTAGAACTTGTGCTTATTCTTCCCATCAAGTTTCATCCCGATCTCTCCCCTCTCAGCGTTTTCCACGATTTCTGTTTCCCTCCTCGAACTCCCTATGTCCCCGGATCAAATTCGAGTCAAAAATTGAGCATCTGAGACATACGATCCTTATATATATATATATATATATATATATATATATATATATATATATATATATATATATATATATATATATATATATATATATATATATATATATATATATATATCACGGATGCGTGTTTATTTGTTTTTTTTTCTTTTTCCAGGGGTGATCGTATCGAATCAGTGGTCCTAGAATGTCGCAAAAGGGCTCATTCTAACGGAAACTAAAAGTTCTAGTGCCCTTTTTAAGTGACCAAAAAAATTGGAGGGCACCTAGGCCCCCTCCCACGCTCATTTTTTCCCCAAAGTCACCGGATCAAAATTCTGAGATAGCCATTTTATTCACCATAGTCAAAAAACCTTATAACTATGTCTTTGGGGACGACTTACTCCCCCGCAGTCCCCGTGGGAGGGGCTGCAAGTTACAAACTTTGACCTGTGTTTACATATAGTAATGGTTACTGGGAAGTGTACAGACGTTTTCAGGGGGATTTTTTGTTCTGGGGGGAGAGCTGAGGGGAGGGTGTTACGTGGGAGGATCCTTCCATGGAGGAACTTCTCATGGGGGAAGAGACTTTCAATGGAGGGGGCGCAAGATTTTCTAGCGTTATTTAAAAAAACAAAGAAAAAATAAATATGAAAAGCTTTTTCTACTGAAAGTGAGGAGCAGCATTAAAACTTAAAACGAACAGAAATTATTACGCATATGAGGGGTTTACCTCCTCGTAATACCTCGCTCTTTACGCTAAAGTATTTTTAGTAATTTCAACTTTTTATTTTATGGCCTTGGTGATTCAGGGGTCATTCTTAAGGAATTTGGTCAAAATTTAAGCTTTAGTGTAAAGAGCGAGGTATCGACGAGGGGTGAGCCCCCTCATATACGCAATAAAAACATACGAATATAGAAGTTCGCTATGTAAGTTAATTCGTAAGTTACATATATTTTTTACTAATGAAAACGTTCGTAAAAAATTAAAAGTTATAGTTGCCTTTTTAAGTAATCAAAAAATTGGAGGGCAACTAGGCCTCCTCCCTCGCTCCTTTTTTCTCAAAATCTTCAGATTAAAACTATGAAAAAGCCATTTAGCCCAAAAAAATTATTATGCAAATTTCGTTTTAATTATTTATGTGCGGAGAGCCAAGATCAAAACATGCATTAATTCAAAAACGTCCAGAAATTAAACAAAAAAAAAACAAGTTTTTTTAAATGAAAGTAAGGAGCGACATCAAAACTTAAAACGAACAGAAAGTACTCTGTATATCAAAGGGGCTTTTCCTCCTCAACGCCCCGCTCTTTAAGTTAAAGTTTTAAAATGTAGATTTAAGAGAAAGAGTCCCTTTGATATACAGAGTAATTTCTGTTCGTTTTAAGTTTTAATGTCGCTCCTTACTTTCATTTAAAAAAAAACTTTTTTTTTTGTTTAATGTCAGTAAAGTATCTTAGACAGGTTTTTATTCTTCCCGTCCAGTTTCATCCTGATCTCTCCGCTTTAAGTATTTTCTAAGATTTCTGGTCCACCCCCCCCCCACCAACTGTCCCCCCCAATGACCCTGGATCCGGTTGAGATTTAAAATAAGAGATCTGAGTTACGAGGTCTTCCTAAATATGAAGTTTCATGAAGATCCGATCACTCCTTCGTAGGTTAAAAATACGTCATTTTTTTAATTTTTCGGAATTAACCCCCCCCCCCCCCGATAGAGCGGATCCGTTCCAGTTATGTCAATCACGTATCTAAGACTTCTGCTTATTTTTCCCACCAAGTTTCATCCTAATCCCTCCGATCTAAGCGTTTTCCATGATTTTAGGTTCCCCCCCAAACTTCCCCCAATGTCACCAGATCCGGTCGGGATTTAAAATAAGAGCTTTGAGACACGATATCTTTCTAAATGTAAAATTTCACTGAGATCCGATCACCCGTTCGTAAGTTAAAAATACCTTATTTTTTCGAATTTTTCACAATTAACCCCCCCCCCCCAACTACCCCAAAGAGAGCGGATCCGTTCTGGTTATGTCAATCATGTATCTAGGGCTTGTGCTTGTTTTTCCCACCAAGTTTCATCCCGATCCCTCCACTCTAAGTGTTTTCCAAGATTTTAGGTTTCCCCCTCCCAACTCCCCCCCCCCCCGAATATCACCAGATCCAGTCGGTATTTAAAATAACAGCTCTGAGACACGATATTCTTCCAAACATCAAATTTCATTAAGATCTGATCAACCATTCGTAAGTTAAAAATACTTCATTTTTTCCAAATTAACCGGCCCCCACTCCCTCCCTCCCCCAGATGGTCAAATCGGGAAAATGACTATTTCTAATTTAATCTGGTCCGGTCCCTGATAAGCCTGCCAAATTTCATCGTCGTAGCTTACATGGAAGTGCCTAAAGTAGCAAAACCGGGACCGACAGACAGACAGACCGACAGAATTTGCGATTGCTATATGTCACTTGGTTAATACCAAGTGCCATAACAAAAATCAAATAAAACTTAAAACATAACGCGTGATCATTAAAACAAAAATTGAAAATATTAAGTCTTAGAATCATCACTTCGGTGAAGTTGAGCTAGAACTGAAGAAAAACAACACAAAACAAGGCAATTAGTTCAGGTAAAAACAAATCAAGAGCATGTTTTAATGCTATTCTCTTTTTTTGGCAGCTAACCAAGAAGTTCTTTTTAATGTAGAAAATCGAAAAGATCTTTTATGTCTTAATCATTTTTGTATGTGCTTTGATGAGGACGACTATTGAATAAAGAACCGAAATATTCATCTAGGGATAAAAATTTCACCGTCTCGATTTAATTCCACATGGTTTTACCGGTTGCTGTCTTTAAAATGTGAAAAGACTCCCCTCCAAACCAAGCAAACGCAAAAATATACTTTTTTGAAATAGAAATTACAGGGTTATCATTAATCCAAAACGATGTAAAAAAAGGTCTTTCCATGGATTAAATATCCTCCAGCCCCTTTGATCAGAATCAATTTCTTTGTAAATGAAGAAGACATAAGCGTTTTGTTCCTATGAGATTTTGCCAATGCGCTCATAATAGACAACTCAGAAAACAGGCGTAGGCTATTACTTTTGATGACAACGATAAAGTTCAAAGTCAGTTTGTCCTTCATATTAAGAGTAGTTACACAACGCTTAAAATGATACGTAATAGATGTTTTTAAGACGTAATACAATTAAATCTCAATCAAGATGTCAATGCGCACACCGTAAATATTCTACGCATTTTTCTTTTATTTATTTTTTATGTAAAACTGATAACTTTTTTAGTTCTTAAATTGAAGAAACGTTTTTTTTTAAAACAGAACCTTTTCAAAGAAGAGCAGAAATGAAATCATAAAATAATCATGGTTGCAGCAGTTGCTTCAGCCTAGTAAAGAGCGAACCACCGTAGTGACCACCGTAGTAAAGAGCGAGCCGTTAGTAAAAAAAAAATTAAAAACACGTTTGGAAAAAACTGCTTAGTGAAAAAAAATTGCTATCTGACACTGACTCAGGAATGGTAACTATTATTTCGGTTCGTCTTAAAAGTAAAAGTTTATTGCAAAAATAAATTTATGGTGATTTCGAAAAAAATCTGAAACCCTTCGAAAATGGCGTCAAAATAAAAAGAAAGGTGTACCATTGCAATCAGCAGGGTCGAAAACTTTTTCCATGGAAATTATTTCCATGGAAATAACTTTTCCATGGTGAAGAAGAGGAAAACTGTTTCCTCTTCTTCAGCAACAAGCAAAATTACTTTTTTGCATCGGTAGTGCTAATCTTTCTCCCGGGTTTTTTTTGGCACTTTTTGTGCCATTTCTAAAGGGGTGGGGCTAGCGGGCTTCCAAAACATCATAGCCCATATAAAAGATATTACTCATATCTACGTATTCTCTATAAAATCCACCATCTGCAAGTGCTAAATGGCAATAAACTGACGCTATTGGTGCCACGTCTCAAGTGGAAAAGCTGGGGCTAGTGGGCAGTCAGAACTTCTTAGAGAGATGTTTAATGGCTCATTTGAAAGCTTTTGCTCATATCTACGTGTTTTTTGCCAGTTCTACCATCCGTAAGTGCCTAATAGCACTAAAACGTGGAGGAATAAAAGCACTAAAAGCTTGGAAGTATAACACAGTACCATTGAAATAGTTTTGATACAAAACCCTTAACTGGAGATTTACAAGAACCCCTTCCATATACTCCCCTCTCAGCCCCCTTAGTAAGTCTTATTAGTCCGTTGGGAGAACTCACTATGAACACTAACACGGTCAGCCGACTTCGGAGCTCGTAAAATGATTTTTAAAACATGGAATGTTCTTAAGAGGAAGAAATTCATAGAAGAGCAAATAATTGAATCTCAAAATTCCAAATGACGTTTCCTTGACGTACCCCCTCCTCTCCTCCTGTTCGCAAAAGGTGAGCTTGGCTAAATATAGTTTAATGACCTCACTCTTTATAATAGAAGCTTTTATTAACTCAATGTTTTATAATAGCCAATTATAAATGTATTTGCTGAATAATGTCCAATAACTATACTTTGGTGATGCCATAGCTCTCCATAGTCTTTAGGAAAAGGGCTGTACGTTACACAACTTGGCCCTACAAGAACAAATGGATTGAATTCGATCATCAGCCGCCGTAGTTCAGTTACTACCGCGTTAGACTTTGAATCAGAATGGCAAGGGTTCAGTTCCTTAATCAGGCATTTTTATTTCAATCTTGTCTTTCTGCCTTATTTATGATTATTTGTCAGCTAATTCACTATTTTTTTGAATAAATTACGCCCCAGACCCCAGCCCCTTGCCACTTAGGGGTTGGAGCAGTGCAGGCATATGGTTCTGTAACCACTCAGAGTTGTATCGTTAAAGAAGTATTACTCATTCTCATATTTATTTATTCATATAATTTCCTTTTTTGTACTATTTAGCAGACAGAATAAAACTACTTGAAAAGTATATAGAGAAATTATAGCATTTTAAAAATTAGCATTTTTTTTTCTGTGATATTTTTCTGGTTGCCCGGTTACTTTCCAACTTTTTCTTGTTTATTGTTATTCCACACCTGGTATGTCTTATGTTTTTTAATGTTTATCGAGGGGAAGGGGGGGATCTTTAGTGAAATAAGTTAGGCATACCAAAATTTTGCTTAGATTTTGAAAAACTTAAAAATCTTCTTTAGAAAAATAGTTACTCTTTCCTAACTGTCGAGGTTGCCCAGATTCAAAAATCGTGTATAACATTTTGTATTGCACGGATTTCTCGGCATTATTTGAAAAACGATCCGAAATTAAATAAATTTTTCCAACTGAAAGTAAGGAGCGACATTTAAACTTAAAGCGAACAGAAATTATTCCGTATATGAGGCTACTGCTCCAACCCCCTCCCCTCTCGAAACGAAATTAAAAAGATCATTGCACTGTTGCTTCTGCATTAAATTCAAATTAAAAACAGGCACAGATTAAGTTAAAAAAAACAAGGTTTTTTATAGGAAGTAATAATTTTTGTTGGTCTTAAGTTTCAACTTCGCTCTTTACTTCCCTAAAAAAAAATTGCTTTTTTAAATTAATTAAAATTTAAAAACGGACCATCATACTACCATCAACGATTAATCGAGACTCAAAACGAACAGGAATCGGTACTTAGATGTTATAGCGACCACAGTTTGTTCTTGATCTGTAATGAAACCGGTTTTATGTGTCCACTCGGAGATAATCGGCTCAGTCTGAGCGAGAGAAACTACTCCGCAGGTATATTTTAATTAAACAATCAAGAGGTGGCTAGGTTAGGTATTTAGTATAATGCGTTCTGGGTGGCCTGCTTTCCATAATTCTCAAGAGAGAGTTTAAGAAAGAACAAGAGCTTTAAAGCACAAGATCCTTCTAAATATCAAATTTCATTAAGATCTGGTCACCCTTTCCGTTCCAATTATGTAAATCACGTATGTATGACTTCTGCTTATATTTCCCACCAAGTTTCATCCCGATCCCTCCACTCTAAGTGTTTTCCAAGTTTTAGGTTTCCCCCTCCCAACTCCCCCCAAATGCCACCAGATCCAGTCGGGATTTAAAATAAGAGCTCTGAGACACGATATCCTTCTAAATATCAAATTTCATTGAGATCCGATAACCCGTTCGTAAGTTAAAAATATCTCATTTTTTCTAATTTTTCAGAATTTCCCCCTCCCAACTCCCCCCCAATGTCACCAGATCCAGTCGGGATTTAAAATAACAGCTCTGAGGCACGATATCCTTCCAAACATCAAATTTCATTAAGATCTGATCAACAGTTCGTAAGTTAAAAATACTTCAATTTTTCTATTTTTTCCGAATTAACCGGCCCCCCACTCCCCCCAGATGGTCAAATTGGGAAAATGACTATTTCTAATTTAAGCTGGTCCCGTCCCTGATACGCCTGCCAAATTGCATCGTCCAAGCTTACCTGGAAGTGCCTAAAGTAGCAAAACCAGGACCGACAGACCGACATACAGACCGACAGAATTGGCGATTGCTTTTTGCCACTTGGTTAATCCCAAGTGCCATAAAAAACGGTTTAGTTTAAACAAAGCAGTGACAGGCGTACTAAAACGCCGTTAAGACAAAAGCAACAACAAAACATTAATTAATAAAAAAAAATATGTTGACTCCACATCCGAGAGCCTTTATCAACGGAACAAAAAAAAGGGAAAAGAAAAAACCATCAAAAAACAGAAAAGAGAAAAATCATCTAAAGAAAAAGATAAAAAAAAAAAAAACAAAGAGAGAAACAAGAGCTAATATCTCATTTGGCCCTTGTGACGAGGCCGGATGAGCCAAGAGCCAAGAGCTCATATGGTATGAGCTCTAACAAAATTCTAAGAATCAATAGATTTAAAAGGAAAATCGGAGGCTTAATGCCGGTCGGGATTTAAAATAAGAGCTCTGCGTCACGAGGTCCTTCTAAATGTCAAAATTCATTAAGAACCGATAACCCTCTCATAAATTATAAATACCACATTTTTTCTTCTTTTTTCTTTCCCTTCAGCCCTCCAGATTGTATAATCGGGGAAAACGACTTTATCAAGTCAATTCGTGTAGCTCCCGTACACACCTACCAATTCCCATCGTCCTAGCACGCCCAGAAGCACCAAACTCGCCAAAGCACTGAACCCCACGCCTAACTCCCCCAAAGAGGGTGGATCCAGTACGGTTACGCCAATCACGTATCTACGACATTTGCTTATTCTACCCACCAAGTTTCATCCCAACTTCTCTACTCTAAGTGCTTTCCAAGATTTCCGGTAACCCCCTCCAACTCACACCAATGTCAACAGATCTGGTCGGAATTTGAAATAAGAGCTCAGAGACATGAGTTCCTTCTAAATATCAAATTTCACTAAGATCCAGTCACCCGTTCTTAAGTTAAAAATTCTTCAATTTTTTTAATTTTTCCGAATCAACACCCCCAGCTCCTCCAAAGTGAACAGATCCGTTCCAATTATGTCAATCGCGTATCTATAACTTGTGCTTATTCTTCCCATCAAGTTTCATCCCGTTCTCTCCACTCTAAGCGTTTTACAAGGTTTCTGTTTCCCCCTCCAGCCCCCTGTGTCCCAGATCCGATTCAAAATGAAAATGGAACATCTGAGACATAAGATCCTTTTGTATATCAAGTTTCATTAAGATCCGATCACCGATTCGTAAGATAAAGATACCTCAATTTTCACGTTTTCCAAGGATTCCGGTTCCCCCCTCCAACTCCTCCCAATGTCACCAGATCTGGTCAGGATTTAAAATAAGAGCTCTAAAGCATAAGATCCTTCTCAATATTAAATTTCATTAAGATCCGATCACCCATTCCTAAGTTACAAATACCTCATTTTTTCTAATTTTTCCGAATTATTCCCTTCTCCCCCCCCCCAACTCCACCAAAGAGGGTGGATCGAATCCGGTTATGTCAGTCACGTATCTTGGACATTTTTTAGTCCTCCCACCAAGTTTCATCCTAGTCTCTCCGCTTTAAGTGTTTTCCAAGATTTCCAGCCCCCTCCCCCCAATGACACTGGATCCAGTCGGGATTTAAAATGAAAGATCTGAGTCACGAGTTCTTTCTAAATATGAAATTTCATTAAGATACGATCACTCCTTCGTAAGTTAAGAATACCTTATTTTTTCTAATTTTTCAAAATTAGGCCTAACCCTCTCCCCCAAATAGATCGGATCCGTTCCGGTTATTTCAATCATGTATCTAGGACTTCTGCTTATTTTTCCCACCAAGTTTCATCCCGATCCCTCCACTCTAAGCGCTTTCCAAGATTTTAGGTTCCCCCCTCCAACTCCCCCCATGTCTCCAGATCTGGTCGGAATTTAAAATAAGAGCTCTGAGACACATTATCCTTCCAAACATCAAATTTAAGATCCCATCACCCGTTGGGAAGTTAAAAATATTTAATTTGTTCTATTTTTTCCGAATTAACCGGCCCCCACTCCCCTCCCCAGACGGTCAATTCGAGAAAACGACTATTTCTAATTTAATCTGGTCTGGTCCCTGATACGCCTGGCAAATTTCATCGTCCTAGCTTACCTGAAAGTGCCTAAAGTAGCAAAACCGGGACCGACAGATTTTGCGATCGCTATATGTCACTTCGTTAATACCAAGTGCCATAAAAACAGAGAAAAACTATATAAAGGTTTTCTTGTCATATCTGTGATTACAGTTGTTGCTGCATTTTGGAGGTTTTATTAAGATGTGAGTTTTATTTATTTGTTTTGTCTTTTGTTCTTTCTTCTCTTTTGTTTGAGTTGCTCTTCGTCTTCTTCTTTAGATGATTAACTAAGTCTTTTTTCTTTCTTTTTTTCCGTTGATAAAGGCTCCCGGATGTGTAGTTGAAATATTCGGAGCTTTTTTATTAATTAATGTTTTGTTGATACTCTTGTGTTTATTGTTATCCTTATGTTTTTAAGACAATTATACTGAAAATTACTGATATCACAGCTGGTGTAAGACTATGAAAAGCTTTATAGATTAGTTTGTTGTTGTCAGGTTACATAGTCACTTTTAACTAATATTAAATTTAAAAAAAGCAAGTTTTTTTTAACTGAAAGTAAGGATCGACATTAAAACTTAAAACGAACAGAAATTACTTCGTATAAGGAAGAGGCTGCTTTCTCATCAACGCCCAGTTCTTTAAGCTACAGTTTGACTCTTTCTTTCAACTCTACTTTTTAAAACAGTAAAAAACTTTAGCGTAAAGAGCGGGGCGTTGATGAGGAGGCAGCCCCTTTCATATACGAAGTAATTTCTGTTCGTTTTAAGTTTTAATGGCGCTCCTTACTTTCAGTTAAAAAACTTGGTATTAACCAAGTGGTATATAGCAATCGCAAATTCTGTCGGTCAGTCGGTCTGATGGTCTGTCGGTCCCGGTTTTGCTACTTTAGGCACTTCCAGGTAAGCTAGGACGATGAAACTTGGCAAGTGTATCAGAGACCGGACCAGATTAAATTAGAAATAGTCGTTTTCCCGATTGGATCATCTGCGGGGGGGGGGGGAGTGGGGGCCGGTTAATTCGGATAAAATAGAAAAAATGAAGTATTTTTAACTTATGAGCGGGTGATGGGATCTTAATGAAATTTGATGTTTGGAATGATATTATGTCTCAGAGCTCTTATTTTAAATCCCGACCGGATCTGATGACATTGGGGGGAGTTGGAGGGGGAAAACCTAAAATCTTGGAAAACACTTAGAGTGGAGGGATCGGGATGAAACTTGATGGGAAAAATAAGCACAAGTCCCAGATACATGATTGACATAATCGGAACGGATCCGCTCTCTTTGGGGTAGTTGGGGGGGGGGGGGGGGAATTCTGAAAAAAATAGAAAAAATTAGGTATTTTTAACTTAAGAACGGGTGATCGTATCTCAATGAAATTTGATGTTTAGAAGGATATCGTGTCTTAAGAGCTCTTATTTTAAATCCCGACCGGATCTGATGACATTGGGGGGAGTTGGAGGGGGAAAACCTAAAATCTTAGAAAACACTTAGAGTGGAGGGATCGGGATGAAACTTGATGGGAAAAATAAGCACAAGTCCCAGATACAGGATTGACATAATCGGAACGGATCCGCTCTTTTTGGGGTAATGGGGGGGGGGGGATTCTGAAAAAAATTAGGTATTTTTAACTTGCGAACGGGTGATCGTATCTCAATGAAATTTGATGTGTAGAAGGATATCGTGTCTTAGAGCTCTTATTTTAAATCCCGACCGGATCTGGTGACATTGGGGGGGGGGGATTTGGGAGGGGGAAACCTAAAACTTGGAAAACACTCGGAAATCGGGATTAAACACAAGTCCTAGATACATGATTGACATAAACGGAACGGATCCGCTCTCTTTGGGGTAGTTTGGGGGGGGGGGGGGGTATTTCTGAAAAATTAGAAAAAATGAGGTATTTTTAACTTACGAACGGATGATCGGATCTCAATGAAATTTGATATTTAGAAGGATATCGCGTCTCAGAGCTCTTGTTTTAAATCCCGACCGGATCTGGTGACATTGGGGGTAGTTGGGAGGGGAAAACCTAAAACTTGGAAAACACTTAGAGTGGAGGGATCGGGATGAAACTTGGTGGGAAAAATAAGCACAAGTCCTAGATACATGATTGACATAACCGGAACGGATCCGCTCTCTTTGGGGTAGTTTGGGGAGGGGTTAATTCTGAAAAATAGAAAAAATGAGGTATTTTTAACTTACGAAAGGGTGATCGGATTTCAATGAAATTTGATATTTAGAAGGATATCGTGTCTCAAAGCTCTTATTTTAAATCCTGACCGGATCTGGTGACATTGGGGGAAGTTTGGGGTGGGGGAACCTAAAATCATGGAAAACGCTTAGATTGGAGGGATCGGGATGAAATTTGGTGGGGAAAAATGAGCAGAAGTCTTACATACGTGATTTACATAATTGGAACGGATCCGCTCTATTGGGGGGGGGGTTAATTCTGAAAAATAAGAAGAAATTACGTATTTTTAAATTACGAAGGAGTGATCGGATCTTCATGAAACTTCATATTTAGAAGGATCTCGTAACTCAGATCTCTTATTTTAAACCTAAACCGGATCAAGCGTAATTGGGGGGGGGGCAGTTGGGGGAACCGGAAATCTTAGAAAATACTTAAAGCGGTGAGATCTGGATGAAACTGGATGGGAAGAATATAAACCCGTCTAATATACGTGACTGACATAACCGGACCGGATCTGCTCCCTTTGGTAGAATTGGGGGAGGGGGTAGGGTAATTTTGAAAATTAAGGTATTTGTAACTTACGAAAGGGTGACCAGATCTTAATGAAATTTGATATTTAGAAGGATCTTGTGCTTTAAAGTTCTAGTTCTAAATTCCGACCAGATCCTGTGACATTGGGTGGAGTTGGAGGGGGGAACCGGAATTCTTGGAAAATGTGAAATTTGGGGTATTTTTATCTTACGAATAAATGGTCGGATCTTAATTAAATTTGATTTTTAGAAGGAATTCATGTCTCAGAGCTCTTATTTCAAATCCCGACCAGATCTTTTGACATTGAGGGGGAGTTGGAGGGGGAAATCTTGGAAAAACACTTGGAGTGGGGGAATCGGGATGAAGCTTGGTGGATAGAATAAATAAATGTCCTTGATACGTGATTGACAGAATTCGCTGGATTCGTACTGGATTCGCTCTCTTTGGAGGAGTTGGGGGGAGGGGTTCAGTGATTTGGCGAGTTTGGTGCTTCTGGACGTGCTAGGACGATGAAAATTGGTGGGCATCTCAGGGAGGTGCACAATTTGACGTGATAAAGTCGTTTTCCCAGATTCGACCATCTGGGGGGGGGGCTAAGGGAGAGGAAAAATTAGAAAAAATGAGGCATTTATAACTTACACGAGTGGGTGATCGGATCTTAATGAATTTTGATATTTAAAAGGACATCGTGACTCAGAGCTCTTATTTTAAATCCTGACCGGCATTAAGCCTCTTATTTTCCTTTATTTTCCTTATTTTCCTTAAATCAATCTATTGATTCATAGAATTTTGTTAGAGCTCATACCATATGATCTCTTGGCTCTTAGCTCTTCTCGCCTCGTCACAAGTGCCATATGAGCTCTTAGCTCTTGTTTTTTATTTAATTTCTGAACATTTTTGAATCAATGCATGTTTTGATTTTGGCTCTCCGCAGATGAATAATTAAAACAACATTTTCATATATTTTTTTTTTGGCTAAATGGCTTTCTCATAGTTTTGATCGAATGATTTTGAGAAAAAAAAGGAGCGAGGGAGGAGGCCTAGTTGCCCTCCAATTTTTTGGTTACTTAAAAAGGCAACTAGAACTTATAATTTTTTACGAATGTTTTTATTAGTAAAAGATATACGTAACTTACAAATTAGCTTACTTAACCAACTTCTGTATTCTCATGTTTTTATTACGTATATGAAGGTGTTCACCCCCTAGTCAGTATCTCGCTCTTTACACTAAAGCTTAAATTTTGTTCCAATTCCTTAAGAATGACCCCTGAATAAATAGTTAAAATAGTTAAAAAAGAGCCGTAGAATAAATAGTTGAAATTACTAAAAATATTTAGCCTAAAGAGCGAGGTATTAGGAGGAGGTGAGCCCCTCATATGCGTAATAATTTCTGTTCGTTTTAAGTTTTAATGCTGCTCCTTACTTCCAGTTAAAAAACTTTTTCATATTTATTTTTTCATTGTTTTTTTTAAATAATGCTAGAAAATCCTGCACTCCCTTCATGGAAATTTTCTTCCCCCATGACAAATGCCTCGATGGAAAGTTCCCCCAACATATCCCCCTCTTCTCAACCCCTCCCCCCAACCAAAAAATCCCCCTGAAAACGTCTATGCACTTCCCAACACTGGTCAAAGTTTGCACTGGTCAAAGTTTGTAACTTGTAACCCCTCCCACGGGGACTCTGGGGGTTTAAGTCGTCCCTAGAGACATAGTTATAAGGTTTTTCGACTACGCTGAATAAAATGGCTTTCTCAGAATTTTGACCCGGTGACTTTGGGAAAATAATTAGCGTGGGAGGGGGCCTAGGTGCCCTTCAATTTTTTGGGTTGCTTAAAAAAGGCACTAGAACTTTCCATTTCCGTTAGAATGAGCCCTCTTGCAACATTCTAGGACCACTGGGTCGATACGATCATCCCTGGAAAAAAAACACGCATCCGTGATCTGCCTTCTGGCAAAAAATACAAAATTCCACATTTTTGTAGATAGGAGCTTGAAACTTCTAGAATCGGGTTCTCTAATACGGTGAATCTGATGATGTGATTTTCGTTAAGATTCTATGACTTTTAGGGGGCGTTTCCTCCTATTTTCTAAAATAAGGCAAATTTTCTCAGGCTCGTAACGTTTGATGGGTAAGACTAAACTTGATGTAAGACTAAACTTATTTATTTAAAATCAGCATTAAAAATGCGATTCTTTTGATATAGCTATTGGTATAAAAATTCTATTTCTAGAGTTCGTTACCACGAACTGTTTGAAATCAGCATTCTTGTTTTTTGTACTTGGTTTTTATGTTTTCAGTAAAGCACTAGTTTTCTATAATCCAACAAACGTAGGAGGATATGATTATTTGGTTTATTTGTACTTACTTTATTGATATATGTTAGACAGAGTGTGAAGCAATAATTTTTGGTTCGCTTTAAGTTCCAACTTCGCTCTTTACTTCCCTCAAAAAACTTTGCTTTTTTAAATCAGTTAAAATTTAAAAACGGACCATCATACCACCACTAACGATTAATCGAGACTCAAAACGAACAGAAATCGGTACTTAGATGTTATAGCGACCACACTTTGTTCTTGATCTGTAATGAAACCAGTTTTCTGTGTCCACTCGAAGATAATCAGCTCAGCCTGAGCGAGAGAAGCTACTCCGCAGGCATATTTTAATTAAAGAAATAGTCCAACAGTCCAATAGTGGCCGATAGTGCAAATTTTTTGGCTGCTACCCTTGGCGATGTGGTGATAATGTTAACAACGGAGGCGTACTTATGGGAACTTTTGACATTCCAGAACATGTGGCTATTTAATATTTTGAATCGATGGGGGCTAGGGATGTACGCAGGAGAAAAAAAACACAGTAACAAGGCTGTTTGCCTCTAATCGCTTTCAGCCCTTAAAAAGGACACTAACTTTCACCCTCCAATCGAATAAGTCTCCTTTCAGCTCCAACTCGTACCCTTTCTATACGAAATGGCCGGGAGAAAACTTCCGGCGCTTTGTCGGGTCCCGTTTTTGGGGGATGCTAATATCAATTTTCTATTAATCCTTCTACACTGAAGTTCCCTTAGCCTAAGGACACAAGAATATAAGTTTCAAATCGATCGGGAAAAAGGCGACAACCCAACCCCGAAACATGTATTTTTCTCTTTTTTTCTGCAAATTAGGGAACTCAAGGACCCCGGCTCTAAGCTTCAAAATGATAGGGAACAAAATTTTTCGGCCCCTTTCTGGAGTCCCTACCCCCTCCCAACCTGATAGATAAATGAACATGGAATTTTCTATTTGTATAAAATTGATTACAACTTATTGAGTTTTGAAATACAATAGAAAAATAATAACTGCATAAGTTTGAAATAGCGGCTTCAAAATAGACAAATCAAACATTTCCACTTCTTTGAACGCCAAAAATGGCGAAAAGTGTTCCTAGGCGAAAAAACTAGGGCCGAAGGACACTGTTATTGCAGGGGAGTCTACACCAGGAGCGTTGAAAGTGAATAAAAACTAAAGCCCTGGCAACGAAGGCTTGGGCTTGATTAAATCTTTGGCAAGAAATTTGCCTGTTTGTTTTTTTTAATTTAATTACCTAAGATCTCTTCTTAAATGCTTGTCGTTTTGAATATTATACAACTTAAACAAAAAACTGTTACGACAAGAGTCGGCAGCGACCTCAAAATAGACTATAAGCTAGTTTAAAAGGAAATGAACGGATCTTGAAGGTCTTTAATAAAATGACGGCATCAATAAGATATCCAAGGCAAATATTTTATCTTTGTTTTTGGATTCAACCGACCAACACATGCCTAAGAGATAACACATCCAGAATAAGGCCAACAGCGCAACATGTCACATATTTTCTCGACATTTCTTTTGCCATGCCAAATTACGACCAAGAACACACACGGTAAACATGATAAATTTTGAGAAGAATTCAGGTCAATTCCAACTCGGACGCCATTGTGCAGAATAAATTAATCCCACGAAAAAAAGAATAAGATAAGAGTAAAAGACCCCTGTGTATACTTTTATATATACTGAAATATATAGCCTGTGCTTCGTTTTATTTTTTCTTAATTTTATATAAAACCTTGTTTTGGTGGAAACGACAAAAATACAAAAGCTTGGAGTAACCTAGTTGCCATCTGGATACCAAATTTATCAGGTTTATTGTTAGTAAAACTATGGATATTAGCTTCATCTTTTATGGAGATCAGTTTGTCTGATAACCTTTTTTGAGGGGGAGGGGGGAATTCAACATTTTCGTCCCCATGATCTTATTGAATGTAAATTCTAGGCGTATGAACATTCTCATTACCCTCGTCCAGAGTGACTCAAAGACTCCAGCCGAATTCTTCAAACTTTTGAGGCATATTTTACAGAGCTTTTAGAATTAGGGCAGGCATGGAAATCTCAAGACTTCCCCTTACGTGTAAGATAACCATTCCGAGAGCACGAGGTTTTTTAAATACAAACGAAGATTTATATTAATTTTTGAAAAGAATCTTAGGCTCAAACTAGTATTACCATTAATATGTTGAATAATTATTAAAATAATTATTAATGACATTATAAACAGCGGTTATATCTCAAGAAGGATCTTATTGACAGTCAAAAATAACAGTATTTCAACAGAGCAAATACCTTTCTTTTCTTCACCGGCTGTAGCTCTACTTTCAAATTGCGCCTTCTTATGCTGCATGAGGCTATACGATGCAGGTGTATTCTTCTGTGGGTTATTAGGCAACTCCCCCCAATTCCAAGAGGGTTGCTTCTCGTCATGAATCGAAATCCTTTCGCTACGGGCTGTTTGTTTTTCATACTCTGAATCGGAAACTACAGGCGATCCACGACCCGAAACATTACCACTGACAAAAAAAATAAAATAAATAAAACTCAACGGGAAAAGAAAAGGCGTGAATTGTTATCTTAACCACAAGAGGTAGGCTAGTTACGGTCGTCCATAAGACAAAAAAGCAGACAACAAAGAGATATGTTCACAGTTTGCTAGGGAAACATTGCCACAAGCGGCAGGAAAAATACCCTTGAGTGGTTAATCGGTTTCCAGACAATATTTTCGTCAATATTTAATCAAAATAATGTAGCAAGCTAAAGAATGAGAATAGGAAAAGCATTTATATACCCCTACCATCTGAGGCACTGATCAAAAACGCCCTTCACTGCCAGCCTCTCTCCGGCTGGATGAAACAGCAAGGGGGGCAAAAGAAAACGTGGCTTGTCTGCGTCAAAGCTGATGTGGACCCAAAGGGGGATTTCGCCACTTGGCCGACGGTGGGACAAGAACTGGCTCGAAATCACGCAGTAATGGACCCTAGACCACCAAAGATGGAGCTCAATCGTTGACGAACTATTGGATGCCATGGAAGGCTCGCAGCCGTTGTCCTGACCCAATTACACGTAAGTAAGTTTGTATTAAATTCTATAATACCACATAGTTTTTCCCTACAACACTATAACAAACAACGTACTATTTAATTTAACTTTTTTTAAACTCGTTTTCGGCAGTGTCACCAGCGTAAAGGGAACCAGACGTCAAGGTCGTTAGTCTTCTCCGGAATTGCCCGTTGTGGGTGAGAGTCAGAACTTCGTTGGGACTGATGTTTCAGAAAGCGAGCCGAACGTGAATGATCCCCAGCCAACTGGTGCATATTCTTCCTCTAGGGCGCTTCCGACCATTTGCTGTTGGGTCAAAGTAGAAGATGAAATGGGTAGAGGTTGCGAGGGCAGACGAAGTAAATGGCCATACCAACGCAGCAAGCAAGACACCAGCTGCTCGGTTAGGGATAAAATTTGAAGGACCGCCGAGTTTCAAGGTTCTGTACATAGTTAGACAATCTGACGCGTTCACTTTTTCGGAGGTGTTCGATTCGGAAAGCTTCGACATTCACCACCTGGATATGGGTTATGAGCCACGTCTCTAATGAATTTGAACTTTGTAATGAGCATTAAGCCTTAGGAAGCCTAAGCGCTAAAATACGCAACAACTTACGTCTCTAAGGCATAAGTTAGCGCTATGTACTATTTAAGAAACAAGATGTCCCTGAATAAAAGCTTAATTTTTTTTGTTTCTTTTTTAACAAGCAAAAACGTTTCCGCGAATTTCTGAGAAATTCAAAAGAAAAAATTTGGCATTAATTTCATAGTCAAAGCTTCACATAAGCAGCAATGAGACATATTTCCCCCATATTACTCAGAGATCTTCTCTTTATCTTTTCTTTTTTATTCAAGTTCCTAGTTTTCCATCTATAAATACAAAAGAAAACTAAATTTTTCCGTAAAACAAAAATAAAAAATTAAGAATTAAAGACGCAAAAATCACCTTCAAATAAAACCTTGTTGGCAAACAAGTAATGTTTTGGTGGTAGATTCTAGCATCCATTGGCTCTTTTTCCACCAAGATTGCAACAACAGCTACAACCTAGTACAAAACGAAAAACGGCCAGGGGTATCCAAGCATTAAAAAACACGTTAATAAAACTAGCTAATGAGAAAAGATTAGTGGGGCAATAAATTTTACTAACTTCTTGGTCATTTTTACCGACCGGTTTCACTTAATCAGTAGTTCAAATTATGTCCATTTCTTTCATACCTTACTATCCACTTACTATCTAGTTGTACTAGAGTTTTTTCGTGTATTGTTTGATCATAAGAAACACTTTATAACTAATTAATGACCTAAAAAGGGTATTTTGAACGGTGTTGAATAGTTTATGAGGGTTTAATAGTATTGGAAAAAAAAATCATTTCAAAAAAAGGCTGAGTATAGATAATTGTGCTGTATCTTAATTTCCACAGGATCATAGGCAGCGCAATAGCGCTGCCTTAGTAAAGACCGAAGCGAGCTCAATTTATTGTTTTATTTATTTATTTATTAAAGCATTTAAAAGTCTTACATCGTACTAATTGCGGTAAAAGACTATCATTTGTGTTTCAATAATTGTACACAATTTTTCCTCCCGGGAAATAGACATTTTAAGATTTGGTGAAATTTATTCGCGGCCAGAGATTTGTGGAGACCAATTAAAGGAAAATCGTTACATCAGTACTGATATTCCTGCAAATTCCTATATTGAAAAACAATTCAGGTTTATATCTGACGCATCTAAAACAACAGCAGGTTCAAACTATCTTAAGAGAAGAGAGGTCAAACACGGAGAATTACAGTTTAACCGTAGTTTCACCAGGAGGTCGCACTCCTTTAATGACGACAAAGGAAAAATATACCATAGATTTTTATTCGTTCAAAAAAGCCTCAAAAAGCGCAGAGAAAACGTCACCAGCTGACGGAACCAGATCCGAATCAGGACATAAAATTGTATTCTTAAGCAGGATGTATATCCCATCAAGTTCACGGATAGCACAGTCAAACAGTTTGTGGTAACGAACTGTAGTAAGGAGCGACCCGGCTCAATAGTAACCGAAACTCTAAAAAATGGAATTTCGATAGCAATAGTTACATTAAAAGAATCGCATTTTAATGCTGATTTTATATATACAAGTTTCATCAAGATCAGTTATACCAATCAAAAGTTACGAGCCTGAGAAAATTTGCCTCATTTTAGAAAATAGGGGGAAATACCCCCTAAGTCACACAATCTTAACGAAAATCACACGACTAGATTCAGCGTATCAGAGAACCTTACTGTAGAAGTTTCAAGCTCCTATCTACAAAAATGTGGAATTTCGCATTTTTTGCCAGAAGACAGATCACGGATGCGTGTTTATTTGTTTTTTGTTGTTGTTTTTTCCCAGGGGTGATCGTATCGACTCAGTGGTCCTAGAATGTCGCGAAAGAGCTCATTCTAATGGAAATTAAAATTTTTAGTGCCCTTTTTAAGTGACCCAAAAAATTTGAGGGCCCCTAGGCCCCCTCTCACGCTCAACCCCCCCCCCCCCCAAAGTCACCGGATCAGAATTCTGAGATAGCCATTTTATTCACCATAGTCGAATAACATGATAACTATGTCTTTGGGGATGACTTACACCCCCGCAGTCCCCGTGGGAGGGTCTGCAAGTTACAAACTTTCACCTGTGTTTACATATAGTAATGGTTACTGGGAAGTGTACAGAAGTTTTCATGGGATTTATTTGGTTTATGGGGGGAGAGTTGGGGGGCTACGTGGGAGGATATTTCCATGCAGGAGCTTCTCATGGGGGAAGAGAATTTCAATGAAGGGGTGCAGGATTTTCTAGCATAACTTGAAAAAAACAACGAAAAAACAAATATGAAAAGTTTTTTCTACTGAAAGTAAGAAGCAGCATTAAAACTTAAAACGAACAAAAATTATTACGCACTTGAGGGGTTTACCCCCTCGTAATACCTCACTCTTTACGATAAAGTATTTTTAGTAATTTCAACTATTTGTTCTACGGCCTTTGTGATTCAGAGGTCATTCTTAAGGAATGGGGACAAAATTTAAGCTTTAATGTAAAGAGCGAGGTATCGACGAGGGGTGTACCCCTTCATATACGCAATAAAAACATAAGAATATAGAAGTTCGTTACGTAAGTTAATTCGTAAGTTACGTATTTTTTTACTAATGAAAACGTTCGTAAAGAATTAAAAGTTCTAGTTGCCTTTTTGAGTAATCAAAAAATTGGAGGGCAACTAGGCCTCCTCCCTCGCTCCTTTTTCTCAAAATTTTTCGACTAAGCTATGAGAAAGCCATTTAGCCAAAAAAAAATTATATGCAAATTTCGTTTTAATCAATCGGACAGCCAAGATCAAAACATGCATTAATTCAAAAACGTCCAGAAATTAAATAAACAAAACGAGTTTTTTTAATGAAAGTAAGGAGCAACATTAAAACTTAAAACGAACAGAAATTACTCCGTATATGAAAGGAGCTGTTCCCTCCTCAACACAGCGCTCTTTACGCTAAAATTTTTTACTGTTTCAAAAAGTAGAGTTAAGAGAAAGAGTCAAACTTTAGCGTAAAGAGCGAGGCGTTGAGGAGGAAAAGCCCCTTTCATGTACGGAATAATTTCTGTTCGTTTTTAAGTTTTAATATTGCTCCTTCCTGTCATTTAAAAAAAACTTGTTTTTTTATTTAATCTCCATTCAATATTTTTATTTAATCTTTCCTTTATCAAAATACTTCAATTGTTGTCCTTTATTGAGACAATTTCAATTACATCAACCATCCGATAAAAGCCGCTTCTTTTTGTGCAAGAAAAGCATCCAATTTTTTCAAATAACGCGAAATTTTTCATTTCTTTTGAATTTTTTGTCTTCCTGAGAGGAGTAGTGTGATTTTCCGCATGTCATTTCCTGACGGCAGCTCAGTATAAGCACTATAACAGTTCTGGTGGAGCTAATAGTTTATTGATTACATTATAAGATTATATTGATGATTACATTATATTGATGATATTGATTAATTATGATTACATTAACGACATTTAGCAAAAAAAAAGTTGTTAGTAGGCCAATTTTCACCAAAACGAAATTCTTTTCAGGATCCAGAAATATAAGTAAGCACCCATTTTAAAAGTGAAAAAATTACAACCGCAAATGTGTTGTCCTGTGGTGGCGCAGTGGGTTTGACCTTAGCTTGGTAATACGGGACCCAGAGATCGAATCATGCTGCAGCAACGCACTGCGGGGCCGACGCAGGGACCTTAGTAGTCAAGAAGCGTCGTTAAATCTGATACAATACAAGCAAAAATGTGTTTTTTAGTCATTACGGAGCGCTCCTGTTGTTGGATAAGAGCCTTTTTCACGTATGATTCTTGAAGATGATTCTTGGAAATTAGTAACTGACTGTACTTCTGAACACCTGCATTTAATGATAAAAAATGTCATTTGACCAAAGAGCCAATTTTGATTCCAATTTACGTCAGTTGGAGAGCATATAAAAAAATAAATAAAAAAAGCTCGTCTTTTTGATAAAATATATTCCAAGTATATTTAGACATCGTAAATCTTATTTCTTCTTTTGCACGCGTTATATCAACATCGTTCGCGTGACGTCATATTTATTGGGAATCTTTTCCAAATTATAAAAGCATCAATGCAGTTTAGACAACATGACATCATGTTCTTTATAAACATCATAACACTTGGCCACCATGACGTCATTTTCTTAATATAAGGAAAACTGAACAAACAATGTGAATCATTTGCATAAAGTATCTCTTACTTGAAAGATGTTCATTTTTAAAACCATTGTAATTGGGATTCCAGTCTCAGTTGCTGGAATATCAGCCTGTTGGGCTATTAAAAAATATATGGAATACAAAACAACTGAATGTTCAACAGAAGGCGCAGAAGTACAGAGCTCTGAACCCAACAAGGAGAGTGAACCAAAACCAACTGCTGTCGAAATAGAAAAGAACAAAGACCGTAGTTACACACGTAAAGAAGAACACGAAGAGGAAAAATGCTGGAAAAATCTGGGTCCTGTTTGCAAGAGTGCAGCCTCTATTTGCAAGAGCGTGAAATCTTTTTTGAAGACCGCAGCCTCATGCAGTATAACTGTTAACGAAAGTAAATGTGATGTATATCAGGCCAAACTTCAAACAAACCCCTTTAGACATAGAATAAATCTTTCTATCTATGACAAAGTGAAGATGTTTATTTCGTCTATCGTCCTTTTTCCTCTGAGAGTGATTGGTGTTGCCACTTGCCTAGTAACATCTTATTCGATTGCTTCTATAGGTCTTCTGGGTGTATCCGAAGAAGAACTAAAATCAAAGCCTATGCAAGGATGGAGACGAACGCTGCAAGCCATTGTATCTAAAATAATGGTTGGACTCTTTTATTGTTCTGGTTTCAGAGTAAGAGTAAAAGGGAGACAAGCGATGACAAGAGAAGCACCCATTCTGGTACTGGCACCACATTCGTCGGTTTATGATGCGCTTTTAGTTTTCTTCCTAGGGTCGCCTTCCATTGTTGCCAAAGATGAAGTGAAGAAATTGCCGTTTATTGGAAAATTGGTCAATTTTACTCAGCCAATATATGTGGATAGAGAAGATCCCAATTCTCGATCAAAAACGATTGAAGAAATGGTGCGTCGAGCAACATCTGAGGATCCCTGGCAACAGACTTTGATATTTCCTGAGGGAACTTGTTCAAACGGGAAATCTCTGATCACTTTCAAGCCTGGTGCATTTTATCCTGGAGTTGCTGTACAACCTGTGTGCATTAGGTATCCTAATAGGCTTGACACTGTAACTTGGACTTGGGATGGACCTGAAGCATGGAAGACTGTGTTTTACACAATGACCCAGCTTGTTACTTATGCTGAAATCGAATTTTTACCTCCATATGTCCCGTCAGATGAAGAGAAAAGAGAACCGAAAATGTTTGCCTCTAATGTACGCTCTGAAATGGCCAAATGCCTTGAAGTACCCATTGTCGATTATTCCTTTGAAGATTGTCAACTTATGAATAAAGCAACCAAACTGGAATTGCCAAGTGAATCGGGCTTGATAGGAGTGGCCAACTTAAGATCCAAATATGGATTTGATAGAAAAGACCTTGAGACAGACCTAGAAAGCTTCGCCAAGATTGCAGATAAAAAGGATGGGGTTATTAGACTACAAGATTTGGCTTCTTACTTGAAAATACGTAGCAATAACCCTTGCCTTATGCAAATATTTAAAGCCTATGATCAGGATTCTAAAGGTTTTATAACCTTTAAGGAGTTCATCGTCGGCAAAAGGTCTGCTTCACTTCTTTGCCATCAAACAACAAAAATTGGAAGCTGCCTTTCAGCTTCCGGAGCGTGGGAAGAAAGGCTACGTACATTTATTGACCAAAACATTGCTGGTCTCTCTACATAGCTTATCAAGACCATAGAAATCAGACGTTCCCATACTCTCTGCTTTGTAAGGATTCTTCAAAAATAAAATTCTTGCTATCTGCAGTGCCCCCATGCCACATGTAGCAGTTTCTTTCTAGAGCATTGCAGTTATAGATACTGAAATTTTAACAAATCAGTTTTGACTTATAATTATGTCGAGCCTCGTTTAGCCGTGCCTGCATGCCACATGTAGCAGTATTCTTCGCGAGTATTGGGGTTATAGATACTGAGATTGTAACAGTTATGTTTTGACTTATAATTCTGATGCCTCGTTTAGCAGTGCCTGCATGCCACATGTAGCAGTATTCTTCGCGAGTATTGGGGTTATAGATACTGAGATTGTAACAGTTATGTTTTGACTTATAATTCTGATGAGCCTCGTTTAGCCGTGCCTGCATGCCACATGTAGCAGTATCCTTCGCGAGTATTGGGGTTATAGATACTGAGATTGTAACAGTTATGTTTTGACTTATAATTCTGATGAGCCTCGTTTAGCAGTGCCTGCATGCCACATGTAGCAGTATTCTTCGCGAGTATTGGGGTTATAGATACTGAGATTGTAACAGTTGTTTTGACTTATAATTCTGGTGAGCCTCGTTTAGCAGTGCCTGCATGCCACATGCAGCAGTATTCTTCGCGAGTATTGGGGTTATAGATACTGAGATTGTAACAGTTATGTTTTGACTTATAATTCTGATGAGCCTCGTTTAGCCGTGCCTGCATGCCACATGTAGCAGTATCCTTCGCGAGTATTGGGGTTATAGATACTGAGATTGTAACAGTTATGTTTTGACTTATAATTCTGATGAGCCTCGTTTAGCAGTGCCTGTATGTCATATGTAGCAGTATCCTTCGCGAGTATTGGGGTTATAGATACTGAGATTGTAACAGTTATGTTTTGACTTATAATTCTGATGAGCCTCGTTTAGCAGTGCCTGTATGCCACATGTAGCAGTATCCTTCGCGAGTATTACAGTCATAGATACTGATATTGTAACAGTTAAGTTTAGAAAGTTTACAAACGTGTTTCGAAAAGAAAAACTGTTTAATGTGGAAAATTGCCAATTGAAGCTGATTCAAGTGTTATAATTATTATTTCGATTAGTATTTTTTAATAAAGTTATTGCACAAAAAAAAGTTATTTTATTGAGAATTAGGATTATTGAGAATTACAAATTATTTAGAATTACAGCCCTCCTGCTTGAACAAAGAGGAAAAACACTTTTCTGCATGGGAAGCAGAGGTTTTCCCCCCTTCTTTTCACTGGAGCATCTACAAGCTTTCTCAAAATTTGTCTTGGTAATGCCGTCACGTCTCCCTTTACGGGTCAAACCATCTCTCTTCAAATCATAACTCTCTTTATAGAGAGCTATTTAAGGGGTTAATAGTTTGTTGTTTTTTTTTGTTTTTTATTCTACGAGCTTTTCCAAAATTCGTCTTGGTAATGCCGTCACAAATGCCGTCATATCTATCTTTACAGATCATACCATCTCTCTTTAAAATTTACGTCTCTCTTCACATCATAACTCTCTTTATAGACAGCTGTTTAAGGGGTTCGTTGATTTTTTTATCTACGAGCTTTTCCGAAATTCCTCTTGGTAATTCTGTCATAAATGCCGTCATATCTCCCTTTGCAGATCATACCATCTCTCTTTACAATTTAAATCTCTCTTCAAATCATAACTTTCTTTATAGAGAGCTATTTAAGGGGTTAATAGTTTTTTGTTTTTTTTTTTTTCTACGAGCTTTTCCAAAATTCGTCTTGGTAATGCCGTCACAAATGCCGTCATATCTATCTTTACAGATCATACATCTCTTTAAGATTTACGTCTCTCTTCACATCATAACTCTCTTTATAGACAGCTGTTTAAGGGGTTCGTTTATTTTTTTTTTATCTAAATTCGTTAAATTCGTAAAATTCGTCTTGGTAATGCCGTTATAAAATGCGATATATCACCAATATTGACACTTTTTGGGCCATTTTTTTTTTAGCAGAAAGAATGTGATGCAGTTGAATTGAACGAAATTGTTTTTAATCTTTTGTTAATTCTTATGTGTGTTTTGTTTTATGCTGCTCTAATGCAAAACAGTTCCTCATATCCCCTTTTCTAAGAAAACAAAAAATTATCTTTCTGTCTATATTTGAAATTAGAAAAACTTTTTATTCACAGGGCCCAGACACACTTGAATTTTGTGGTACCAGAAGCTAAACGACGTGTCAAAAAATAACTATCTCGTAAGAAATAAGCCCAGCTTGAAATGATGACAAGTCTCTTTCTCTTTTTTTGTTAAACAAATAAAAGTTTTTTTTTAACTGAAAGCAAGGAGCGACATTAAAACTTAAAAAGGAACAGGAATCATTCTGTTTACGAAAGAAGCCGTCCCTTCCTCGACGCCTCGCTCTTTACGGTAAAGTTGTTTATTGTTTTAAAAAGTACAGCTGTGACAAAGAGTCAAATTTTTGCGTAAAGAGCTAGTCATTGAGAAGGGGACATCCTCTTTCATATACGGAATAATTTCTGTTCGTTTTAAGTTTTAATGTCGCTCCTTTCAGTTAAAAAATTGTTTGTTTTTTTTATTTAATTTCTGTAAGTTTTTATCACAACTTCTAAGGCAACCCTTAAGAAGGGGTAACTCTTCATATACGGAATAATTTCTCTTCGGCTTGAATTTTAATGTTGCTCATTACTTTCAGTTAAAAAACTTGCTTTATTTATTTAATTTCTGGTTGTATTTCAAATAATACTGGTAAATCTGCCTTCCTTGGAAAATACACACACACACCCCGTCACGGGAAACCCCTCCCTGGAAATTTCGTCCAACATATAGTGCACCCCCCGTCAATTCCGTCGAGACAGTTCCATCCTTGCTGAAAATCACCCAACCGTGAATGACCCGTAAAATTTTTCTTAGCATACTTCCAATTATAAAAAGATTTTAATTTCTAATCGGTTTCTCAATCGCTCTGAAGATCCCCCCTTCCGTAGTAATTTTCCCGGTAACCAAAACAGACAGAAAATAACCCCTGAATAATTCCCACGAAATATCTCCACATGCAAAACTGAGTTGGCAAAGAGAATGTAAGACAATTAAAAAGTATGTCGTATAGGAATCCTGTGAAATTCCCCCAGTGAAAAATTTATCCTCGAAAATTCACTCCCCGGAAGTCCCCCCCCCAAAGAATATTCTCCCTATGGAATTCCACCTCAAGCACAACCCCCCCCCCTAAATCAAGCATAAAATCAACATCATAAGCTGATTCTCTTGATGTATCTATTAATCTCAAAATTCTGTCTTGAGTTGATTTACCTTAGAGTTGATACTGCTTGATTTACCATGGACAGTTACCCTTAACATCTCCAAGTGTAAAATTGAGTTGGCAAAGAGAAAGCAAGATATAATACGAATTTCGTATAGGAATTTCACTTTACTGAAAACTACATGTGTCTCGAACAGCCTTGGAAACTACAAATAAAATCAAACTGAATATTTGATATATAATGATATTAATTGTTGAAAGGTCATCAGTTCAAGGTTTTATTTCACTGTAATTTTTATTTTCATTTTCAATGGTGTAATAACTGGAAAAGAAAAAAACTGTTATATAATTCGTTTTCAATGAAGCGTCAATGACGCTGTAGGCTTAGACTTTTACAGTTAGGGAAGGGGGCAGTATCCAAACCCTTGTTTGCAGTGAAACTATATTTGTCTTGAATAGTCTTCAAAAGAACTAACAAAATTAAACTGAATATCAGATTTATAATGATATTAATTGCTGAAAGCTCATGAGTTCAAAATTTAATTTTACTGCAATGTTTATGTTTATTTTCAATGTTGTAATAAATACAAAAGAAATCACAAGATGCGAGAAGTATTATTCCCTTGAATCTTTCTTGATCCAGGTGATCATGCTGGTTAATACGTAGTAAAATACCACCCATGATCAATATTTAAAAATTAAAATTAGAAAAGAAACGTAAAACTTTAAAAATAAAAATAGGTCTGATTCTATCGTAGACTAAAACTGTTGCCTGCATGTGTATGCCTTAATATTTTCAGCAAAATGCTTATGTTATCGGAGTATGATTAGTGGAGGCACAGCCTTAACCAGAGGGAGGGGGTGTGGATAGGGGGTTTGAACCTCATCCCCTCCGAAATGTTTGCCCGACTCTTAAAAACGAAAGAAAATGAATATAAAGAAATTGTTGATACGTTTCTTAAGGCTTTTCTTGTAAGACCCCCCCCCCGATAAAATTCTTTTGTACCCCCCCCCCCCCAGAAAAAAAAATGGATACAGCCCCGAGCGGAGACTTAAGATGGTAGCAGGCGTCCGCTAATATTTGATAACTTGTTCCTTATAAGTTATATAAGTTTTATTATATTATAATACAATAATTACATTATATTATTATAAGTTATATAAGTATATATATATATATATATATATATATATATATATATATATATATATATATATATATATATATATATATATGTATATATATATATTCTTTTCTTTATACTTCAGCCTTTTCTAATTAGTGGATTTCTCAAGTGTCCTTCTTTCATTATTATTACATAACTTTGTTTCATTGATTAGGAAAATGGGATATCAAGTAGGAAAAGAATAGCATTTGAAGTTGCATTACAATCTGTTTCCTCTGTAGCTGATTATATAACGAGATGAGTACGAGTCATAATCAACTTGTGTAAAACCAAAATTACAGAAGAAAAGCATTTAAAAATGAGTTTTGATTATTTTCACGCTTGTGGATCGCAGTAACAAAATTGTAAAATCTATCCAGCTTGTAGAGTTTTTAATGAGCCATTTACTGCCCTCAAACTAATCAAACCGTTCGGTAAAATTCTATTACACTGAAAGTAGACAAATTTCACGGTCATGAAAACAGATGAAGTGACACTGTTGCCAGATTAAGCTAAATATAGATCCCATTCAGATTGGGACGGCCATTAAATTTGTAAAAATTCGACAAGGAGGCATCGTTTCATACATACCTATACACAAGGGAAGAGGAACACCTTCCACCTTCTCTACTTCCCTTTAAATTCCGCACCTACGAGTTCCTACTTGTGTAATTCCAATTATAAGTATATAATAAGATTTTAACTATCCCCAGACACAGTTCGGTCTAGGGATTTGAGTATTTCCCATTGAAGTTTGGGAGGGTGATACTTAAAAAATCAAATTTCATCCATAGACAAACATTTCACGTCTCCTTAGTGTATGACCAAATAAAACAGGAGTTATGAAAAATCCGGTGGCCAATACTACCTACTAGGGTATATAGGATGCTGGAATTCAAGTTTCCCAGGAGTTGGATTGAACATGATGGTGAAATCACGAAAGAACTAAAAAGGAGAATAGGACAAGCAACTTCAGCTTTCAACAAACTGAAACCAATTTGGCGTGGTAGTGAAAATTCACTACGCTTAAAGCTACGTCTTCTAAACAGCAATGTGATGTCCATTCTCCTTTACGCTAGCGAGTGCTGGAAACTGAATATACAGCTAGAGAAGCGTGTCCAAGCGTTTGAGAGTATGTGCCTTAGAAGACTCCTGAACATACTGTGGCAGGAGAAGATCATGAATATAGAAGTTCGTCAACAAGCTGGTCAACCTCTTATTACCGATCTCCTGAGGCGAAGGAGATGGGCCTACCTTGGTAACGTCCTTCGAATGCCTGAGGACCAACTCCCAAGACCCGTATACGAGTGGCACCCAGAGCTTTGTAGACGCCCTATATGCCACACTTGGCCCTGGAGGAACTAAGGTCTGAGGTAAGGTTACTAGTCATCTAATAGTGCTAAAGTTAATATAAAGCTGAAATTTAGGAAGATAGCTACCTCCCAGAAATTTGTGACATAGGTAGATTCCAAGATGAGAATTGGGGAGGAACTTTCCAGGAACAGTTGAATATGAAAGCGGAGAGCCAAAAATCTGACAATGTAGAAGATGGATGGAATAATTTTAGTAAAATAGTTTACGAAGTAGCAGATAGTGCCTTAGGGACGAAAGCTAGAAACGCAGCTAAGATTATTAGTGAGAATACTTTGAGCTTGGTAGAAAAAAGGAGGGGTTGGTAAAAGAAGTATTTGAGCGATAGATAATATGGGAATAAGAGGAATGTCAGGTAAGTAAAGAAAGCATTAAAATATGAATTAAGGAGGTGCAAAGTGGAGATCATGGATAAAATTATTGAAGATTTGGAAGATCCAATCAGACGACCTGATAGTAAAATATCGCATAGACATGCTAAAAAATGAGAGGAAGTAGTCAATCTGGGCTTGTCTCAATTATTAAAGATAGAAACGGGACCTCAATTAGTGATAAGGAAAGAGGTGTCAGTATGATCAAGTAGGGTTCCGAAACGTTGACACTACGGAAGATAGAGATAGATTTGTTAAACTTTACCCAAGGAATTGTCAACAGGTTTTTTTCAGTACTCTTTGACTGACCGTATTTCAAATAGTAAGCTGTGCAAAATGTGGTTGTACCCCCCTTTCTCGGTTTATAGTGAGAGAAAGATTGAGAAGGCTAAGAAAAGCTTTGTGGGTGAAGGATGACAGACTGTCTTTTTTGTCATTCAGACAAAAAAAGACTAAAACTCGCTTTTTACAGCTTATTAATCAACTTTGAGAAACTCTTTAGTTTTTCAAGAGACACTTGGATAGAAACCATTGATTTTTCTCGCCTCGCAACCATTTGAAACCTCTGAATATTGTAGACCGATTTTTCCTGGCGCAAAATTTCATCTCTCTTTACATATATCTTTTTACAGATCATATCATCTCTCTTTACAATTTACATCTCTCTTCACATCATAACTCTCTTTAAAGCACCAAGGACATAAAAAAAAACTTTTTGCCCCCTGAACCCACGTTAGATCTATTAGGTCCGAAAATTGTGACTCTCTAAGATTTTTTTCTTAGGTTGTTTCAAATACGAAAATTTTATAGCAGTGCCACATTTTCGTCAGTGTTGCCACATTGAATAGTTAATATAAATAAGCAAAACTAATTAATAAAATTTGGCAATACTTTTAGTCTATAAAATTTCAAACATTAGCATTCAATGGGTTCCCGAAAACAACTGCACCTTCAAAGAAATTTACATCTTCTTAACATGTCACGTGTTAAGACCGTTAACACAGTCTTCTCACGTGTTTTTAGCTTCTTTTTCTTTTGTTGTTCGCCCGTGTTTCTTTCTTTTTAATTTTCACAAGCTATTACCAAAAATCGCATAGCCACACATGGAGGTGTTTTTTCATTGAAAACTAAACTCCCAAATTTTCCTAACTTTTAAGGGTATGTATGGTTTCATAATTTCCCACATAACCGATTCAAACTATCATACTTCATTTTCACTGTCCTTGGTACTTGAACTTATTTCTACTTTCAATTTGAATTTACAGCTGTTATTTTTGATCTCTCCGGTCCTAACCTCCAATAAATTTAAAAACCTGGATTACTCCTGAATTAGCCGCCTTAGCAAGTACGAGCCGACTCCTTTCTCTTAATAGCTATGTTTCTTAGCATCAACTCATAAGAATAATTTGATATACCAATACACTGGTGGGAATTTATTATTGGTATTCTTTCTTGGATAGGTATTCAAATGAGTTTACTTCTTTTAAGGTATTTCTGGGAAGGCTTCAAGAATTTTGTCTTTAATCAGAGATACTTGAGCTTGAATTCACATAAGTGACTTTGGTCGCTTACGTTTAACACAAATCCATTACCGTTTGTCAAATCTTAGCTTAATTTGTTTGGAAGTTCGGAAATCTAATAAGCTCTTTGACAAAAGACATTAACAGTGGTCAAGCGAGAACTACCAAACCATGCCGCTCTGAAAATTCAAAATGCTATCTCTGATGGGAAGCGAAACTCTAATCTTTCAGGAATATTTAAAAAAGACTTGGAATTTGTTTTTTTAAGCAAAATTTGCCGGTTAAAAACACGAATTTTTTACTCAAGTCCGATAGAGAAGCGAACCGAAGCTTTGCCACCACAAAAAAACATGTGCGAGATTCGAATTCCGCCCATAGCCTAGCTTTATCACATTTTTATTCAGCGAAATTTGTTTCTTTTTCTGTCATGGTGGTATTTTTGAATTTATTTTTTATCACCTACCCTCATGACCTGTTTTACCACATATACCACTATTTGATTAAGAGCAGCTGAGGTGTTGCAATTTTTCTAGGAATTCGATTTTGCACATGTAGTGCAAGGACTCTAAAACAATATTTTGCCACGGAATTAAATATAACAAATACATTATGATAAAACTATTCTTACCCATAAGTTTCAGTGTCACTATAAAATTGCCTATCTTTATCTGTGACTAGTTGGGGCAACTTGGACCAATCAGGAATCAGATTGTCATCTACTAACTCTTCTGCAAAATAAAAGAAAAACGTTTTAAAATGCAATTTTGGAGTTTGTCCAGGTATTTATCCAACTCCTTTCTGTAATTTCCCTAATTTTAATGAGATGCTGAGAATTTTAATAAAGTCGTTACGTTTTTAAGCTGCTCCTATACAGATAAACAAAGCATGATAAATAAATGAATTCAATCGCGATAACAGGATGAATTAAGTCAAGGTCACATTTTTTTTTCTAAAAGAGTTGCTGAAGAAAAAATATCCACGACAAAATAACCACAACATCCGTCAAAACCAAGATTTTCTTTGGAATTCTCCATTTGAGTCCAAATACTTTATTCCGATTCAAAATTGAATTAGTCCTATAAAATTAATGGCATAGTGTTACTGATATAACTAAAATAGAAAAAACACCACGATCTCTCGAAATCATGTCGACATAAATATCGATATATATCATAGTCGGGCTTAGCCACTTCTATGATTTTGGAAATGTTGTCCAGATAAACAAAGGCGGATCACATAGAAGTCCCATCTCAGACCTGTTTCCCCTACCCTAAGAAGTATTATCAACTTTTTACTACAAATCTAAAAATTCATATCCCTACACGTCATGGCTGCAGCAGTTGCTGCAACCTAGTATAGAGGGGACCACAGCCCATAGTAACCAAAATTTAAAAAACGTGTTTCGAAAAAAACCGCCTAGTGAAAAAAAATTGCCATCTGACACCGATTCAGGGTTGTAACTATTATTTCGGTTCGTCTTAAAAGTAAAAGTTTAATGTGAAAAAAATATGGTGATTTCGAAAAAACACCGAAACCTCGAAAATGGCGTCAGACCTAAATGAAAAAGTGTACCATTGGAATCAGCATGGTCGAAAACCTATTGCCAGGAAATTACAGCCCCCCACCTTGAACAACAAGGAAAATCACTTTTTTGCGTGGGTAGGCCTAGAGGGTGACTAGAACATCATGGAAAGATGTTTAATTGCTCACTCGAGCGGAAGTTAAATTTGCTAATACCCAGTTTAAGTGACCAAAAAGATTGGATGACAGGTAGCCTCCTCCCCCCAAAGAAATCAAATCAAAATTTTGAGATAGCCATTTTGTTCAACATAGTTCAAAGGTCCAACAGCTATGATTTTGGTAATGCTATGACCCTCCTTAGTCCCTGGAAAAAGGGCTGTAGGCTGTATCGGGCGTGGCGTGTCGTATATTATACGTATCGATAAGCACACATTGGTATCGGGCGCATTTATATTGCACATATCCGGACCGAACTTATCATTTTTTCCAATCAAGGTTTTTCAAAATTTGATCGATTTTGAGGTGGGATTTTTTTTAGTATTGTAGGGTGAGATTTTCCGTGAGAAGGATTTGCCATCTGACACTAATTCAGGAATGACAATCCATTTTTCGGTAAATCTTAGAAGTACAGGTTTATTGGGAAAATAATTTATGACCATTAAGAAAAAAAAGCCATAGACATCTAAAAAATGGTATCAGATCAAATAAAAAGTGCACAAATGGAATTAACATGGTCAAAAACCATGCATAAGAGGATCCAGAGGAAGGAGGCTGTGGGGCCCCCGGGTTCCCCAATATTTTTTTGGCACACCTAATACATTTTTTTTTAAATAAACTTGTCAATTAGGTCAATTATTGGCACCCTTGTCACAATATCCTCCCCCCCCAGATTCTGCTCTACACCCACCTTTTTATAGAAGAATATCAGTCCTTCATCTTGAACAAGGAAAATCACTTGTATCAGTAGCGTAGCGGTTTGTTTAACCTTAAGCAAAAACCTTAACCCTTCTCTTCTGAGACACAGAGAAAATAAACACTCTGATTCTGATACAGTCTGTCCCTTTATCACGGTTGCAACAGTGTCCGCAGCCTAGTAAAGAGCGAACCATAGCTTATAATAACCAAAAGTAAAAAAGGGTTAAGAAAAAAAACTACACTGATTCAGGAATGACAACTATTATTTCGGTTCGTCTTAAAAGTAAAAGTTAATTACAAAACGAAATTTTTGGTGATTTCGAATAAATGCCTAGAACCCCCAGAAAATTGCGTCAGATCAAAATGAAAACTGTACCATTTGAATCAGAATGGTCCAAAAGCTTACACAGGGAAATTAGAGTCCCCCACCTTGAACAACAAGGAACATCACTTTTTTGCATGGGTATCTCTGACCTATCTCCCGTTCTTTTTTTTGGGGGGGGGGGCTAGCAGGTTACAAGAATACCATAGAGAGATGCTTAACGGCTCACTCAAAAGCTGTTTCTCATATCGACGTGCTTTTTATGAATTCCACAATATACAAGTGCCATATGACACTTAAAATGGCACTTTGGGTGCTATTTCTCAAGGGGTGGGGCTAGCGGGCTACCAGAACGTCTAGACAGATTTGTAATAGTTCATAATAAAAGCTATTAATCATATATACGTTATTACTATGAATTCCGCCGTCTGCAAGTTCCAAATGGCACTAAAAATGGCCCTGTGTTGGGTGTTGGTTAATGGCTCATTTGAAAGATTTTTCTCAATACTACGCACTTTTTATCAATGTTACCATCCGTAAGTGCGATATAGGACTAAAAACAACACTCTAGTGCCACTTATTAAGTGGAAAAGCTTGAAAGTATAAAACGGTATCATTGTAATAATTATGGTCCGAAACCCTTACCTCGAGGTTTACAAGAACATTTCCTAAATGTTCCTTCTCCAAGCACCCTTAATAAGTTGCGCAATTATGGTTCTAAAATCACCAATGGATTAAATTGGATAAGTCGTGGTTCAGTTAACAGTTAATAGAGCGGTAGACTTAAAATCAGAATGTCAAATGTTCAATTCCTGCTCGGGCATTTATTTTTCAATCAGGGTTTTTCCCTTCTATATGATTGTTTTTTTTTAGATAATTCGCTATTTTTGTAAAAATGATGCACTTATTTTTTAAACTTGTCAAGTACGTTGATTCAAAAGGGAATAGAGGTCATCCAGTCCATGGTTTGCTACGAAACGCTTTGCTGCATTCTTTCTTATCGGCATTCTTTTTAATAGTTTCATGCAAGGCTAAAAGCCAAGGCTATTACTCGGCCCAAGAGGAGAGTCAGCGCAATAGTGTTGACTTAGCAAAGAGCAATGATCTCCTACATTTATTTTTTGCGCCCACTTCGGATAAAACGAATGACCGTAAGAACTTGGGAGGGACTCATCCGATCAGACAATGATAGTTTGGTGTATTTTTTTCGGGTCAAAGACACACAAACGCAACACAGAGAAAAAGATAAACGAAAGAAAATCCCCATTTTCAACTTTTTATGTTATTTTCTAGAGTGTGTTAATTTGATTAATCTAGTTTTTCCCTTTTTTTCTGTTGATATAGGCTGCCAGACTTGAAGATAAAATATTCAATAATATATATATATATATATATATATATATATATATATATATATATATATATATATATATAGGTCTTTATTGTTTTCTCAAAGTTTACTGTCTTAATTAAAATTTATGCTTGAATTATGCAGGCTTATCTTATTTTTAACAAGATTTTGGAGAAAATAAATTTCAGCTTGGAGGACAAACTGAGGTTGGGGGGGGGGAACTGAATTCTGGAAGAGACAGAATTATGGAGAATTATCTGAATTATGGAGCAGAGGTCCCTCTGCTCCATAGCAAATTACGCAATTGACCCCAACTCCTTGCCTATTAGGGGTTGGAGAAGTGTAGGCATGTGGTTGTGGATCCACTCAGAGTTGTATATTAAAATAAGGATTATTTATTGTTATATTTACTTATTCAAATTATTTACTTAGTTTTACTATCTAATAGACAGGATAAAAGTATTTGTAATGTATAGCCTATATAGAAATTATAGTACTAAAAACTTATGTGCATTTTTTTCTGTGACACTTTTTCAGTTATCAGGTTACATTCCAACTTGTTTTAGTTTATTGCTATTCCACGTCAGTATGTCTGAAGTTTTTACGTGTTTAGCAAGGGGGTGGGTGTTTAGTTGAATAAGTTAGAGATACGAAAATTTTGATTAAAATTATTGCTTCAGAGCATGTCTAACATATATCAATAAAACTAGTGCAAATAAACCAAGTGGTGAAATTTCCCTATGTTTGTAGGATTATAGAAAGCTCTCACTTGACTGAAAACATAAAACAATATAAAAGTTCTGGTACAGTAAAAGTGAACCATTTAAGGTTACTATTAGCAGTATAAAGTAATGCCAGCTTAGGATTATTGCTTAATGTTTTTTTTTCGTTTATAGGATAACCGAAGTGAAAGTAGTCGCTAGCGTTTAGACAGGCTTATTTTCTGCTTCATTGAATTTAAATATTAACCGATTAAAAGTAAACGAGTATTACTTCAACTTGCAACAAAGCCTGTCAGATGACAGAAATAAAAATGAAAGACGTACACACAAGTGTATGAGACTGAGAAATCATTCTACTATAATATTAAACAAAAAAACACTATCAACTACAAGGTGAACATCTACTTGAAAATTAGCTGTTTTTTAGGGGGAGGGGGTTCTTGCATCAGATCTTGATCTATTTGATCAAGATTCGACATACCAAACATATACAAGGTTTACTCGGTATTCAACAAAGGTACAAGTAGTTTAACCCGAGAACATAATAGGTATATTCTTTTCCGATGACCATATAAAGAAATACCCCCCCCACCAAATATTTCTTTTGAATTTTGTCCTTTGTATTGGGGTGTCCATGGCCCAGTGACTTGAGGGTATAAGTTTCAAGTCGATCAGAAAAAATGATTTTTTGGCCATTTTCGGAGGGGGGCGTGCCCCCGACTACAATTGTTTTGATACATTAGAGCTCCCATGGCTCGGAGACTTACGATTTTAAGTCTCAATCCGTTCAGAAAAAGATTTTGTTCCTTAGTATGGCTCCATTTTCGGAGGAATCATTGTTTTCTTTTTTAAACTTCTCATTCTGCATTGGGATCCCTTTGCCCATTGAATGGTTCTTTGCCTTTGGTTCCTATTGGCCAAAGGACTTAAGGCTGTAAGTTTTAAACTTATTAGAGACAAAACGTTGGTCAATTTTCGCCCTCCTAACACCCTCTTCCAATAAAATTTGCGCCTTCCTTGTCCAAGGAACCATCTCAGATAGTATTGTGCCAATCGGATAGCCAAGATCAAGCACCCTCTTCTTTTCCAATACAAAACCTATATGTAAGCATGTCAATTCGCATAACTTAGATATAGATATATTTCAACCAAGAAGAATTAACAAAAAACATTCAATAGTACAATCTGAAAACCCCACAAAGGCTTTATGGCCTGTAAGGAGGAAGAGCATGAAACAAAACTCTTAACATTAATCTTTTAAACATTTTAACACATAATATGTAAAACACTTCATCACAAAAATGGAGAATAGAAAAAAAAAAACATATGGAAGGAAAGAGAGAAAAAATTTCATTAAATAAACTTTATGATAACTGAAATCGATCCCAAGGCTTAAAACTATAATAATAATAATAATAAAAATGGTTAAGATGATTTGATAAGGTCAACATACAGAACGTTGTAATGAACTGTATAAAAGGAGTGAATAGTGCTAACAGTCCTCCTACACTAAACTATTACACGAAATGGACGAGAAAAAAACATTGAATGCAGATGGCTCCTTACTATAGCCAACGCCAAAACGTTGCTTCTGATCATCCTTATGTCAGGTTTTGGCTTTCAACTGGAAGTTCTTAACATAAATGGCTTTAATAATTTTTTGTTGTTTTTCGTCTATTATTTGCTTTCTAGGCTGTATCTATAGAAGAAACCCTGGGGGGGGGGGGGGCTAAATTCAGAAATCCTAGAGAATTCTCATTTCTTTAATTAGACTTTTAGACAAATTCCCTACTGCCTTCTTTTTTCAGCGCCATACCTCTTTCTCCTTTTTAAAAAGTGTTTCTCCCTTTTGAACGATAACTGTATTACGAATTTATTATCAGTAAAAAATCTCCCCGATGTAAGTTTCAACCCTTGCATTATTTACTAGGTTACCCCTTATAGGATTAACCATTATTTTTCCTGGGGGGAATATGGTTTCCAAGATCTAGGGGGTCCATTTTTTTCCAAATTTCTTTTCAATGAAAAAAAGAAAACAAAAATGTTTCACAAAATATACAAAAATTTCAGTAGGTCTACCCCCCCCCACGTCGGCACCCTATTGTCCTTAAAGGACATTTCCAAAGTAGATAAGTTCGTAAATTCATTACTCCATATTCACAAACAAATAAATAAGTTAAACAACACTTTTGTACTGGAGAAAACCTATGAAGGTTTGCGGTTGCGCGAAAGTCCGCGTGACTACTTACCTATTAACTCGACTATTTACTTAAACATCAACTATTTAATTAAAACTGTTATAAATAAACAAAAAAACTATAACACACATATATATATATATATATATATATATATATATATATATATATATATATATATATATATATATATATATATATATATATGAAAAAGTAGATAAATAAACAAATAACTGAATTAAAAATAATAATAGATAAATAAAAATATAAAAAATATTAATAACAGATTCAGTCTCCATCACTCTTCAATACTCAACTCCTCCTCCCCTTCCCCACCCTGCCCTCCCAACCCCACCTTAGCCCCTGCCTACCCTTACCTCTCCAGCTCCTCTTCCTCCCCCACTCATCCTAACAACCATAATAAAATTCAACAAATTCCCCCCTAAAATAATCTATTAAATTATTTTTAAACGGAGGTACGTGTTTCTGAGGTATGTAGATTTCTCACATTCATAAAAGGGTCTAGAATGTAAACCACAGTGTCGGTGGAATGAAAAAATCCCATTTTTTACAGGATTGAGTGAAAAATCCCACTTTTCATTCACACAAAACTGAGCATGTGCAAATATGACTTCATTTATTTTTCTTCTTTTTTCTTGAATGCTAAAAGTGTTATTGAAAATTCTTAGCACGATTTTCTGTAAATCCCAAAGTCACTGTCATCACATAAGTTGTTTTCTTTTTTTTTTAGTTAAGGAATGAAGAACATCTGCAAGAACTACAGGGACCATGAAGATGATTCCAGAGACATGGCAGAAGAAGGGGCAAATGTTCCAAAGAAGCTGCACCCAAAAGGGCAAAGTAGTCGTTCAAGTTAGTTCCAAGGTTATTTCGTGCCGGGCTGACGGTTCATCGTTTAGTCCCCGCTAAAAATATTTGTTTTTGTTGGGATAAGGGGGGGCACATTCCTTCAAAGATCGAACGGATTTCATCTAATTAAACTCCGAGATAGGATGTTCTTTTCCCAGACATATGAAGTCACACGTGGCAATAACATATCAATGAAAAAATTAAGAAATTGCGGTAAAACAGACTGCACTTTCTAAAATAGTTGTGATCTAATTTTGTAGCTGTTTTGAGGGTGAGACTAACAATGTTAGAACTATTTTAAACTTTTATCGTGCAGAATTCGAAATTAGGCAGAGAAAAGTGAAATTCAACAAAGGGTCTTAAGGATATTTTTCTCCGATAATTAAATAGCCTACCTTTTCCATATTTTCTACCCAACTTTTACTCTGGGGGAAAGAGAGAATCAGACTATCTTTTTCTGGTTGGTTACTAATTCATTTGCTTATTTGACGAGCTGTGACTATAGGTAGCGACGTGACAGGGTTATATTTGTCATATTGGACTTGGCCTTCTGCGAGACAGGAAGTTTGGTGACACTTCTTTGTTTCTGTATTGTTGACTAATCACTTCACATAGCGTACAGTTAGTAATAAACATGACATTAGATCATCCTTCTAGGTTTCGTCATAAATAAGATAAATATGTCAATACAGTTGATATATAAAAAAAATCATTAAGAATAAAGAGCACCTGTCTGCCACCAAAATTTATCATCTAAACAAAATTTGGTTTTGAGGTCAGGATGCAAACCCCCCCCCCTGCTGATCGTAGTACGTTTACTGAAGAATTAATCGTTCAATCTTTGGGCACAGATAATATAAATAAATAAAAAGCAAAAACAAAAAACAGCTCCCTCTCTTGCTGTTCACCTTGCCGCTTTGACGAATGCAATATATCACAATTGGTATGCTAGGTTTGAAATCAGTAGCTAGACAATGAGCTTGTGTCGTAATAAGGATGACATTAAGTCTCATGAAAAATTTAGCCCGCCTCTTTACTTAAAACAATTTTATAACCAGTCACAGCCATTTGTAGGGAATTATTCCCCACATAGAATTGAAAAAAGTACCCCACTTTGCTCGCATAGTGGTGTTGAAAATTGCTATCACCTCTTCTTTGACTATGCCAATTATTCTTTTCCTCGCTCGCTTTTGATAAAACGTAAATCTTCTTTGGTGCCCCAATTTACCAAAGTACCGCTTCTATTAATGAAGACGGTTGATTTCTAAAGTGCTACTCTTGCTATTCAGTTCGCAGTCTTTTACTTTGTCTTTTCTTCTGTTTCTTTATGCATAGTTTTCTTTTTTGTATTTTGTTGTGCGTATTTCTCTTGTCTTTTTATATCATTTTAAAATGTATACATTGGTAAATGTGAAATACCGTAAATGTAAATATTTACAATGGTAAATATAAAATACCGGGTTCCCGGTTTATTCACTAATAAAGTATCTATGTACCTCATAGATTGCTATTGCTGAAGACCAAATCGTCTGAAATTGTCTTAATAGCAAACCGCCTAAAGACTCAGTCTTTGGTAAAGTCAGTCGAAGGATACACGTCCTGCCCATGACCCACCAAAATATTCCCATGCCCCACGGGTGGGCGTGTGCCCACTGCCACACCTTGGGAGTCACGACTGTAGACAAAGTGTTTTGAATCTAACCACGCTTTATAGAGACGAATCAAAAAAGCATAAAACATGGGAATTACAACAAAGCAATTTAAACAAATTGATAAGAACATCCAGCACTTTGATAAATCAATTTACTTTTTGAAAAGTTTGTTCTTACCTATCTTCATTTTCTCTTTTATTACGGTCAATCGCAAGGCTTAGATGGACAAAAAGCCAAGAAATGACACTCCAGACCCGGCACCACCTAACAATATAGTTTTCTTTTCAAAAGAAAGAAAACGAAGTAGTTAAAACAAGAGAGTTAACAACAAACTTGGATTGTCGGTATAAATCTTGGTCGAAAACCGACCAATGTCTTATCAGAGAAGCCGGACAAAAACATTAAGAGAATAAATTTAACGGTAGACTATGAAATATTATCAGTTCAAAAGAGAAGAAGTCTTTCAGCAATGTTATGTGTTCTGACATCTTCTAATTATACAATTTTGAAAAAAATTTTATTTTATAAACAATCTAGTATAATTCAGGTCAAATACAAGATATGTGCTTCAGCCATTCATGAAAAAACGTAAAATCTGAGTGGGGGTGGGGGTTACAGGTATGATAGTCCCTTTCTAAAAATAATGACTATAATAACAATTATAATATAAATAACAATAACAAAAATCCACTGAAGAATTTACGGAGCAGTGGATAAAAATCAAAGCGAAATAACTTCCAAAAATGTGACAAAAAAAGACATAATTACTAGAAGACATAACTAATATGATTCCCAACAAAATTACGCCAATCCTATATTTGATTATAAATGATTTGTGAATTAATATGGTACTTGCAAGATGGTAGGAGGGCTTGGATGAAAACTACGAAAAGTCACAACGTCTTGCTTCTTGTTTATACTATTTAGCAGGGTAGGGAAAAATATTTTCATTCTTTTTCTTAAAAATTACTGGAAATAACGCAAATTCCAGAGTAACTTTTCTTCTCTGTCCCATAAGTCTTAAATAAAATAAAAAACTAAATAAAAAGAAAACACTAAATAAAACTAAAAAAATAAAAAGATAAGATTCCGAAGTCCGAATTCGGCCCTTTGAGGGCTTGTGATAGAGATGTTTTCGGAATAAATATCTAATCTTATCTATCTAGAATTAAACAAGAGCTAAGAGCTCATATGGCACTTGTGACGAGGCGAGAAGAGCTAAGAGCCAAGAGATCATATGGTATGAGCTCTAACAAAATTCTATGAATCAATAGATTGATTTAAAAAGGAAAATAAGAGGCTTAATGCCGGTCAGGATTTAAAATAAGAGCTCTGAGTCACGATGTCCTTCTAAATATCAAAATTCATTAAGATCCGATCACCCACTCGTAAGTTATAAATACCTAATTTTTTCTAATTTTTCCTTTCCCTTTAGCCCCAGATGGTCGAATCTGGGAAAACGACTTTATCAAGTCAAATTGTTCAACTCCCTGACACGCCTACCAATTTTAATCGTCCTAGCACGTCCAGAAGCACCAAACTCGCCATATCACTGAACCCCTCCCCCCAACTCCCCCAAAGAGAGCGAATCCAGTACGATTCTGTCAATCACGTATCAAGGACATTTGTTTATTCTATCCACCAAGCTTCATCCCGATTCCTCCACTCCAAGTGTTTTTTCCAAGATTTCCCCCTCCAACTCCCCCCAATGTCAAAAGATCTGGTTGGGACCGATATAAGAGCTCTAAGACATGAATTCCTTCTAAAAATCAAATCAAATTTCATTAAGATCCGATCATCTATTCGTAAGATAAAAATACCCCAATTTTCACGTTTTCCAAGAATTCCGGTTTCCCCCTCCAACTCCCCCCAATGTCACAGGATCTGTTAGGAATTTAAAATTAGAACTTTAAAGCACAAGATCCTTCTAAATATCAAATTTCATTAAGATCTGGTCACCCTTTCGTAAGTTACAAATACCTCAATTTTCAAAATTACCCCCCCCCCAAATTCCACCAAAGAAAGCAGATCCGGTCTGGTTATGTCAGTCATGTATCTTAGACAAGTTTCTATTCTTACCATCCTGATCTCACCGGTTTAAGTATTTTCTAAGATTTCCGGTCCCCCCAACTGCCCCCCACCCAATTACGCTTGATCCGGTTGAGATTTAAAATAAGAGATCTGAGTCACGAGATCCTTCTAAATATGAAGTTTCATGAAGATCCGATCACTCCTTCGTAAGTTAAAAATACGTAATTTTTTCTTATTTTTCAGAATTAGCCCCCCCCCCACAATAGAGCGGATCCGTTCCAATTATGTAAATCACGTATGTAAGACTTCTGCTCTTATTTTTCCCACCAAGTTTCATCCCAATCCCTCCAATCTAAGCCTTTTCCATGATTTTAGGTTCCCCACCCCAAACTTCCCCCAATGTCACCAGATCCGGTCAGGATTTAAAATAAGAGCTTTGAGACACGATATCCTTCTAAATATCAAATTTCATTGAGATCCGATCACCCCTTCGTAAGTTAAAAATACCTCTTTTTTCTAATTTTTCAGAATTACCCCCCCCCCCCCCCCCCCCCCAGAGAGCGGATCCGTTCCGGTTATGTCAATCATGTATCTAGGACTTGTGCTTATTTTTCCCACTAAGTTTCATCCCGATCCCTCCACTCTAAGTGTTTTCCAAGATTTTAGGTTTCCCCCTCCCATATACCCCCAATGTCACCAGATCCGGTCGGGATTTAAAATAACAGCTCTGAGACAAGATATCCTTCCAAACATCAAATTTTATTAAGATCTGATCAACAGTTCGTAAGTTAAAAATACTTCAATTTTTCTATTTTTTCCGAATTAACCGGCCCCCCACTCCCCCCCCCCAGATGGTCAAATTGAGAAAACGACTATTTCTAATTTAAGCTGGTCCTGTCCCTGATACGCCTGCCAAACTTCATCGTCCTAGCTTACCTGGAAGTGCCTAAAGTAGCAAAACCGGGACCGACAGACCGACAGAATTGGCGATTGCTATATGTCACTTGATTAATACCAAGCGCCATAAAAAATAACTTACCAAGAGCCTCTTTGCTAATTTTGTTAGCATCTTGGGTTTCATCGTCAACAACGGCAAGTTCTTCACTTGTATCCGAATTTGCTGGGGAAGGTTCGCAAACTTCTTCCGAGGAGGATATACTTCCTTTTTTTATTCTTGACTTTGGATTCCTCTTTTTGGTCTGTCGCTTTTTCTTTCGTCGCTTTGTTACTGATTTTTGTTCAGGCTCATCTGTTTCTTGAATTGGCTTGAAAGACCCTAAAAGAAAGAAAAAAAACAACGCATGTAAGAATTCTTTTACTTCCTACCGTCGAGTGAAGCGGCAGGCAAAGAACTACCCAAGTCAATAAAGCCTACATCAATAATGTCGAAATATACAGGAAAAACCAGAGGTTTTTATAAAGGTGCCAAATAGCCTACTAATCTCATGATCTTTCTTAAATTTCTTTTTTAATCTACTATATTGATACCCAGGCCCAATGTATTTTTATCTGATTCCTTCATCAACTTAAACCCTGGCCACCTCGATTAGTTAACTCCGAAACCATTATACTTTCCGCAAAGGTTTGGTCCCTATATGCTCACCTTTTTTTATTGTTTAGCCCCTGCATGCATTTTAAATACGTTTGTCACTTTTCTCCAATTTGTTCTTGACGTAACTTCTCTTTCTTCACTATTATGCAGACACAATTAGCGATATAACACGTTTTTTACGACATTAGAAACGCCAATTCGGCAAATTATCTGCTGTAATTGCTTTTCCGTTCTTTTTAATCAATAAATATGATTCTGGTTTAATAAAGGGTGTCACAAGCAAAGCAGAGGGGTCACTCACTTACCCTGGGCGGAGAAATTTTTGAATAAATAATCTAACGGTTATACTCATTTTGAAATTTTCTAAATTACTGGCTTTATCACCAATTGATAAAGCCAGTATATATATATATATATATATATATATATATATATATATATATATATATATATATATATATATATATATATATATATATATATATATATATATATATATATATATATATATATATATATATATATATATATATATATATATATATATATATATGTGTGTGTGTGTGTGTGTGTGTGTATATAATCAGTAAAAACATAATTCTCACAAGATGGTTCATTAGCCAATTTGATGGCAGTATAATTGAACAGACTAGTTGGCAGTACGACGAACTCATTCCTTTTAGATCCAATAGCCTAACAAATCCTGTTGGAGAAAGGTCCTTCAAGGAATTTTTCGACTGATCATTCCATAGATATTTGATACACCAACTTCTACATAAATTTTGTTTGCTAAAGTAGAAAAAATATTTGCTACTAGATTGTCACTTTGGCTCTATATAAGTGGATCCCAAACTGGTGGCGTTATGGTCTCTGATTTGGCTGAAAGCCAAATCAATAATCACCGAGATTGCAGCCTTTTATTTTTAATGCTAGTAACTCTTTTTCCCACTAATGTCCCTTACAAAGGTGTTTAATACATAGGGGGTGGTCAATTTATAGCATGGATAGTAGTTTGGCAATTTTAATTTTGATAGCAGTATAAAATACAACCTAGTAAAGAGCTGACCAAAGCTCATAGGAACCAAACGTTTAAAGGCATTTTGATATAATCAAAGTGTCTAGTGATAAAAATATCTTATTTAAAAATTATCTAGGAATGATAACTATTATACGGTTTACCTTAACAGCAAATTTCTATTTCGAGAATAGACATTTGCTGTCTTCGCTGTACCTGTATCGCAATTGTAGACAATCCTAAACTGGAGGATTACACTTCCCCACCAAGAACAATAAGGACAATCACTTTTGTGCATGGGCAAATGTGTCTTTTATTCTTTTTTCCACTTTTACAAAAAAAAATCGGCACTTCAGTTTCGAAATCAGGATTTCCGGCACTATTTCCCAACAATTTATGAGAGATACGAAAATTTTACTTCGTTTTCGAAGATATACGAAGTTCTATCAGTATTCACAGTTATTTGGTTTCTAAAATATTAAGTTTTGAAGTTAGAGCATTTTACTACACTTTTCATGGCACTAAACATATAAAACATGATGAACATTAAAATTGCAAATTTAACAAAACAAAATCGGCACTTCGGTTTCGAAATCCGGATTTCCGGTATTATATCCCAAAAACCATGAGAGACACGGATATTTCACTTAGGTTGTCGAAGAGACAATACAAAATTATATCGGTATTTAAAGTTATTTGATTTCTAAAAAAGTTTAGCTTCTAAACTAGGACATTTTACTCAGGCAAAATGTAGGGACATCACAAAATCAAAACTTCAAAATAGAAAAGGTCACAGAAGGAATTCTAATTTTTTTAAACCAATGTCAGATCCAGTTCTTAGAAGATCAAGATCTGTCTATCCGCGGTAGAAAAATTCTACCTTGTCTAGGGAAAAAGTTACCCCAAGGATATCAAAAAGATTGACACTTAGTGGCAGATTTAGAAAGAATTTCTAAATTTTGAACACGAGAAAGTTCATGTCACCTTGTGTAGTTTTCATAGCAATACTCGATTAAAATACAAGGGGACATCAAATCAATACTTGAGAAAACAACCGAAAAATCGAAACTGACATTCGATATAAACTTTTTCCAGAATTATTTCCAAGAAAACCAGAAGAGATAAGGAATTTTTTCTCCGGTTCTCAGAGGTAATTAAATGTTCGGCAGGAGTACGACTTTCTAATAAAGTTTACTTCCGCAGCTAAACAGTTTGCTTTTCCATCTAGAATAGTTTTGTTTTGGCACGAAGTAAGACATGAGGGAAAAAATTGGAAACTACTTAAAATTTTACAAACGTTACTAAGAATTTTTCTGTCCCGTTTCACGATTCCCATACTCAGGAAAAATTTTGAGTTTTTATCTCTTACCACTTCAGAACTACAGACCGCTGATCATGAGAAACAAAACAGCTGCGAAAGGAGCAGTGCTGCTCCGCAGCACAATAAAAAACTGATTGTTGATATTTCCTACAATTTGTATGATTATAGAAGCAAGCACTTTACTGAAAACTCAGCTTGCTCGAGTTTTTTAGAGAATTATAATTGCACACTAAAAGTCATCGATATCGGGGCCAGTGAAAGACTATTGAGAGCCTCATAAAATTAGTATTTTATTTTACCAGGCTACTTAAGGATTTTTCTGCGCCTATGAGAAAATCAATTTTATAGAAAGGTTGGTTGCAATAAAACCATGCAAATATTGGGAGATATCACGAGTTAGTTTATTTGAGCTACTTTTGAAGGTATATCTTGTGCAATCAGCAGTCGCTTAGACTGTGAATAAGTGGAGGCGAAGAGGCGATGCTGGGTTACGAGAAGATCGATCAGGTTGATAGCTTCACTTCCCTTGGGAAAATTATTAGTACAGATGTTGGGTGCAGTGAAGATGTAGAAAGTAGGATAGCCAAGGCCCAGGATATTTTTTCATAGGTGAAAAATGGTTGGAAGAAAGGGAAGATAAGCCTAAGAACCAAAATTGGAATACTGGAAGCTCCAGTGGTGAACAGGGATGCTACGCTTCTGAAACGCAGGCACTCCGAAAGATGGCGGAGGGTTTATTAGATGTTTTCCAGATATTTTGTCTAAGGACTGTTTTGGGCACCAATCTGATCGATCATATTTCAAATAGTAAGCTGTAATGAGAGCTATAAGGGCAATAATGAGAGACAAGGTCTAGATGGCTAGGACACGCTCTTCCAAGACCGCCCATTTCGGCCAACAGTGTTGAGCCAAACGAAAAACAGGCTCTCCCCGAATTAGGTGGGAGGAGGTCATAATGAAGAAATTAAGGAAAATTGGGACCTTTTGGGAGGATGTAAAGAGGGCCGCTTTAGATAGGTTAAAATGGAGGAGGGGCGATGCGTAGATGTGTTGGACTCAGGAAAATTTGTGCTTAAATGAGTTTTTAGCAATTGTAGTAGAAATCTGCAAAACATTAGTTTTTGCTCCTTTTAAGTTTTAACTTTAATCTTTACTTAGATAAGAAAAACTTCGTTTTTCAAGAATTAATTTTGTACATAATACAAGGGTAAAATACAAAACGAAACTATTTTTGCTTCAGTTATTTTATTAAATATAGATTAAAAGGTAAATGTAAACAGCATTGAACTTTACGGTCCCTACCGGCGGTGCTGATCTCTGTTTGTTGGCCCTTCAGCCAGGAAGTACAACGGGGGGTTAGGGCCCAACGATCCTGTGCTTTCGCAAACCCTTTCTGTTTATCTTCCCCTGATTTCTCCATGTACCATTTAGAGCTGGTTCGACTCCGGCTGAGCTTACAGAGTAACGCCACTGGCCCCCGTCTAAAACCAAATAATTTGGTACTCTGGGATTCGAACCCTCGCCCTCTCGGGCTAGATTAAAGGCTATAGTAAAGATAAGTTTGACTGCAATAAACAAATTTCACTGATTGGGTTCAATTTTTTTGTTCCTTGTGCAGCTATTTCTCGCCTTTTAACTTAAAAAGTACCAACAGAAGGCTAAAAAACAACCTTTTGAAGTACAAAAAACCAAAATCACAAAAAAAATGTTAGTAGGTGGGACCTGGAAAGATTACTAAGGTAGAAACGAATACAAGAAACTGGTGATAAATTCCTTAGTGTGGTGCAGAGACCTATGAAACAATTTTAGCTATTTTCGTCTGTCTTGCAAATGGTTAGACTGTTTTGCCAAATAGATTACTAAAGAATTAATAGCACTGAAGTATATATATATTACCTTGAATTTCTCCACATCTGACAGTTTCGGCTTTAAAGACTTTCATACCATCACTTATACTGCTCTTTATACCAGCACTAACATCAGCTATTTTCTCACTTGCATCAATGTTGATTTGTTCCCCCGCCAACGAATCATTCAAATGTCCTGCACTTACTGATTTATTTCCACTTTCTATAACATCACTGACGTGACACGGTTTCAAATTTTTGTCAAAATTATACGTCTCCAATTCGGATGGGAGCAGTATATCACTATCTGTCTGAGCCACTGTTTTAGTTTCAACATCTGGGGGTTTCCTGTGTGCAGCCCCTTCACTTGAAGCTCTATTTCTATAGGGGAATTGAGTATCTGCAAAATCATCGGGTTTTTCAGCAGGTATGGGGGATGTTACAAGGAATGGTGGACATTCTTCTGCTTCCAGGATTTCTTCAACAAAAAATGCTTCCCCTGATTCACCCAACTTCATATGAATATCTACTGTTTCTCCATTTACAAGTATATCCACCTATAAAAGAATAATTTGCTGTAATTTGTAACTGTGACAATCACAAATAAATACGCCTGATCATCATAGAGGGTTGATAAATGTACAAAATTTGTGGAGGTAGGCATATATTAGATGTTCCAAAATGTTGTTCAATGGATAGAAGTTCCTTTCTAAACGTTCTCAATGAGTTTTTATTTAGTTTACTTGAGTTTAATAATAATTATACTATAATAATAATAATATAATAATAGTAATGAGTTTAATAATAATATACCTACAAAAATTACAGCAGTCTGTAAATGTTACTGTTTTCTTTTCCTACTCCAAATTTACCTAGGCTGGCATACCATATCCTTATCAGAGAAAAGCCTCCATTAACTAAAGTATATATAAATGATTCTTCTACTAAGAATGTTTTGATTATTTGCTAATGACCTAGGAGTATCCCCGTCTCTCGAAGTATCAGATATGCTTCAAATTGATTTCAAATTTTTTTGTTAATGAGCTACTACTTTGAAACTTGGACTTAATCCCTAAGAATGCAAGATCCTCCATTTTCATCATAGTAATCCTCATCATGCGTACATATTCCTACCACAGATATAACATTACAAGTTCTTGAAAGGGCTGATTCTGAGAGAGACCTTGAGTTGCAACCGATGATTTGCTGAAAGACCACAACACAGTGAAGATGAGGTGAGAAAAGCTAATAGATTCTTGGGTCTAGTGTATCTACCATTATCTCCAGAAAGTCAACAATATTTTAAATACTTTACACTTCTCTTTTCCACTCCACCTACAATGTGTTGTGCTTACTACATCACTTCAATATTTTATTGACTGTATTCTGCTGGAGACTATCCAATGAGGAGACACCGAAATGTCAAACTTATCTCATAGACAGAGAGAGAGAGAGATCTAAGGAATTTAGGGTATACCATAGCTTAGCTACCAATACAGTTATGAAAATTCCTATCTTGCCCATGAGAAGCTTTTGGTACAGAGCTCTGAACTTGGCGCCTCCTCCAAGCCCGCACTCCGACGCGTAGATCGTACTACAACATTATTGGCGGGAACGCAATTTTGTTTTGTTGTATACACAGCTTCCTGTCTCCAGCCGCTACCGCACACTGTGTTCCAAAAATAAATCGAATTTTCATAACTGTATTGGTATCTAGGCTATGGGGTATACCAAATGCTACTCGAGTTCAATATTTGCAATTAAAGGCACGACATTATTTTTAAAGAACTACGACCAGTTCTTCTTATAGCAAACTTCAAAACAATACGTACTTTGCCCCCTATTTTCATCTACCACTCATTCATGCTCCTATCATAACATAAAAGTGATAACTGACCCATCCTTGACTAAAGTCACAAGTAAGTCATCATTCGAAATGCATTCCCCTAAGCAGTTCCAACGTCTTCTACAAAAATGTCACAACATCTGTTAGACTTTACAATTTCACTTTTGCTTACTACATTGCCATGCGATCTGACTGTTCTAATGGTCAACCATCTACAATTGACAATCAGGTCCAGCATAAAGAGGGACAGTTTCAATTTTCATATGTGTGGGTATGGGGGACTAAAAGTTTTAAAATACTGGCTCAATATCGCAAATACAGTATGTTACCTCGTTTCTGACCAATTTTTCCTTTGAAAATGCTCCATGACCTTAGCAGCTAACCATAGCTGCTGCTACTGGCTATGGTACCATTCCTGCTACCATAGCCAGTGAGGTCCCTTTGATACTAGAACTTTGGCAAAAACACAATTTTCTCACCTTTAGGTCCATTCTGAGAGTGGTTAAAACCCTTACTACAGATTAACTAAATTATAAAAGATGCTTGATAGTCTACACATCTACAAGGGTTATAATAGAAACTTTGAAAAAAGTAACTAGGATTTGTAGATTAAGAAAGTAACCTCAGCTTGTATCTCCCTTGTAATCCCCATTTTAGATGGGGTCGGGCATAACTAGAGCCTATTATTTTTTTTTCTTTGCTGTTAATTTAGTATTGCTATTAGGTTGGGTCCTTGCTCTCAGATCTGCCCTTCCCTCAACCTTCTTAAATAAGAAATTTAGTGTTTTTTTTCACAATTTTCAATTTTTTTATGCAAATTTAAACGGTTGTCCATAATTTTTTTTTTTTTTAATTTGTCCTCCCTCCAAAATTGTAACTTCCAATTTCTGTGTAATTACCTATTGCCCAGTCTGTTGGGTCTGCTCGGCCTTGTCCAACGAAAATAGATCCCCTGTTCATATAATTGCAGTCAAGATTAATTCAAAAGGTTGGTTTGAAAGTAATTTCTTTGTTTTTATGTTCTTTGAAACAACGGGGGAAAATATATGTAAGAAACAAGAAAAAAAAATATATGACATACTATAAATGCTTGATAGTTCCATTCGCCATTCCTGCAAACTGAACCAAATTCCCATAAAATGAAGTCAAACAGAAAAATAAAGTTAAGTATATATAAAGTGTACTTTTATAAAGTGTAAAGTATATATAAAGTTAAAGTATATAGGGAACTTCCTGGGAGGGTGTAAAGAGGGAGGCCTTGAATAGATTAGGTTGGAGGAGGAGCGTGCGTAGCTGTGTTGGCCTCAGGCGGCTTGGTGCTGCAGTGAGTTATTAGCAGTAGTAGTAGTAGTAGTAGTAGTAGTAGTAGTAGCAGTAGTAGTAGTAGTAGTAGTAGTAGTAGTAGTAGTAGTAGTAGTAGTAGTAGTAGTAGTAGTAGTAGTAGTAGTAGTAGTAGTAGTAGTATATATAAAGAAAGAAAAAACTAGTCAGCAATACCTGACTCAATGTCAACTTTGAATAGCCCTAAAAAAACTATACTGAAACTGCTATAAACAACTCCCAGCAAGATCAAGACAAATGCTACAGAACTCTCGACCGTCAAAAAGAGTGAGAAAACACTTAGTTTTGAATAACACATAAACTAGCTTCACAGAGATGTTAACTGGATCAACTTTTGGTATATAGTCAGTAAAGACTAAAAGAATCCAAAATATGTTAAAAAAATTAAATTCACAAAACAAAATAATTTCATACTTCTGTTACTAATTAATTTAGGAAGAGGTAAATTTTTCTGTAAATAGCGATATATTCAAAAGAGGGTATAACATTTACCTTCAAATGAAAGCTATTTTAGTAGCTTAAAATAAATCAACGAACAACAAAAATGTCCACAAATAATGTAAATTTTCAGTTAAAACTAATTAAATAAGTACAATTGGCAGTAACGTTATTGTCTTTTTAGTGCCTTAAGAAGGTGTTATGATTTAAAACAAGAGGCTATATTGTTGACTTATAATAAAAGCTATTGTAGAGGCTTAAAATAGCGTAATGATTCATGGTGGAACTGAATATTTCGACCAATTAGATAGTAAAATGGGCATTTTAGCCCTTCTGTCATTCATTTCCATGCAACATAAACAAACCTCAAATAGCATAGTATGTTGTGTTAGTTCTTAAATTACAAACATACCTATAAATACAGCAGTCAGATAAATCAAATTCAAGTAAAAGGAAGGAAAAAAACACTTACTACTTTCTCCTTGCTCCTCAAGACCCCCATTTTGCCAAATCTAACATGAAAAGGTGAACAGGTATAGGTACCATCTTTTTGTTTCACAACAATTACATCAATAGCTCCAGATAGTGTCGCTGGGTTTATTTCACTGTATATTGTTTTGACACTTTCTAATACTTTTCCTATAATACTCATTTTTCCTGTAAAAAAATAACTAGAATAGAAAACAGAAAAATAACTAAAAATAACTAAAGTCAATAACTAGAACATAACGTAAACCAAGAACATATAATTCTGGCAAAAGGTTACTGTCTTTCAATGTCAAGGAAGACCCTTTAGAGCATTTGTAGAGGGAAATTCCCTGTCTTTTTACGTAGGTTAATTGAAAAAAAAAAACTTTCATAAAACGAATTTTCTCAAAGAAAAGTAAAGAGTCATGTTAAAACTGAGGCCGAGCAGAAACAAAGTCCATAATTGTTAAAACCATTCATCGCCCTCTCTCCTATATTTCATCCATAGAAATATGAATTTTCGCAGGAAAAAACGTTGCATACCTCTAGGGTATACTATAGTGGCGGGCAAAAAGGGAGAGGACAATGGTAACCAGCATCCAAATGGAGGGGATATTGAATTAAGCTGGGAAACAAGAAGGTAAATTGGAAATCTCCCAAATGATAGATCAATTTTTGGAGACTCACTGTACTAAAGAGGAAATAAGTATTTATTTCTGGATTGCTTCAACATGGTCTACCTAGAGACGGGGACGTCGTTTGGGTAGGGGCAGTTGCCCCCCCCCCAATAATTTGAAGAAAAAATATTATTCAGCACATATTCTTTAACAATCCAGCTATAACCCCTCTTGCCCCCCCCCCAATAAAAATGCAGGACCTACACCCCTGCCAAGAGAAAAGGACCTCGTACAAAAGTGCATTGTGTAGCCTATAGGACCGAAGAAGAACGTCCCCATGGGTGTGATTTGGGAAAATACAAGCTGCAGGGTTTACTTATAACCCGGAAGGTGCGAGAAAAGCTAAACCTATTTTCCTAGTCATAAGCATTTGAGCAAACACCAGGGTTACCACTTCAAATGATTCATCCCTATTCTAGTGATTTTTTATTTTGCCTAAAACAAAAGAAAACACTAAATCAGCACATAGACCACTAGATTATTGAAGAAAATCACTAAATCAACTAAAAAACACTAAAATCACAGTGAATTTTTCCCCGGCTAGCAACCCTGGCAAACACACACTTAGCTTAACCCACACATTATATCCAGCCAGTCATATCCAAAGCCAGTCAAAATTGTACCAAAAGCTCCCATTAGAAAAATCAGATCTGTAATGTTTTACTTCCCAGTTAACTTCAACTGAAATAAATACGTAGGCAAAAATTTTGGGCAATTTTTGCCTACCAACCTAAATCCGGCAAGATTGTCCAGAATGTTATCAACAAGTAAGCAACCCCCCCCCCCAAAGTCAGTGCAAGGGGGGATAAACGAGGAATAGCTTCAAAAGAGCATGTCAAGATCTATGGAGGAAGACAAAGATTCCTATTAAGACCATATATTGTAACTGCAATTTTTTGTGGGGTGGACCCAACTGGATCAACGCTCAGGCCTCAAAGGCCCATTGCCTCCACACACAAGCGGCTGAGCTTGCAAAGCCACACTACTGACCTCAACGCCAAGCCAGGACTTAAGTCTTGATCAACCAGGATTTAAACCTGAATACCGACAGACATACGACTACAAATACAGTGTGTTATCCCCTTGGATAGGGTGGCTCAGAGACCACATTGAACATCTCTGCTTATGGGTTTTCGACCAGGATGGTTCCAATAACATTTTTTAACCTTTGCCATTTTCAATTACTAATATGGAATGCAGTTATTTTTCGAAAAATCGAATTTTATTTAACGGCTATCAAGACGTGTCAGCGACCGTTAGTGCCAAGTAAAAAGAGACACATCAGGGTCATTCGAGATAACATGCGATATTCTTCAACTTGTAAAATCGCTCAAAACCTCCGGTTCAAGGTCTTCGACTATGTGATTCTAATGCTCTACTTAGCACTTCGATCAGCCAACATTATCTAGAATAATTGAAGCTCTTTTTTTAACTCTCAAAAAAAATTTCGACATTCCTCTATACTTTCAATTTTAAGATGGATAAATTACAGGCCATTGTTGAATCAGTACCAAATGGTGATTCTTGGATATTTGTTTACTACGGGCTAAGGTACGCTGCAACCATGATATCTCAAGAGAATTCATTAATACTTCCCTAGTAAAGAACTTTAAAGATAAGATCCTGAAATGTAAATCGGTCTTAAACCGTACACAGAAGAACTGAAGAAACGACATGCTACCTTCAAAATACCTTCTAGTGACGAATGTCTTACTTGTTCAAACCTGTCAGCCAAAATCAGTGACGGCCGAAGATTGACAGAAGAAAACCAATCTGAAAAGGCCAGCCGGATAAAAAGTTCTAAAGGCCGGAGCCTCGTCTAAGCCTAGGGTCGGACAAACGTAACTTTTTTCGGCACTGATTTCAGCAGCTCAGTGGGCAAATGCTTGCGGTACAAAAACAATACCCTTTGCATCAGATTTTCAAAACTAAACATCATGAGACCAATCACTGGCAGATCCAGGGGGTGAGAGAGACCCCAGCCCCCCCCCGCAATTGTTTTTCTGGCACCCTCATTCGAGTTTTTTTTCTGTTTTTCACTCGTTTTGAATAAACTTATCAATTTGGTCTATTATTGGCGCCATTATCGCATTGCCCCCCCCCCCAACTCAGTAGCTGGGTCTTTCATCATAGACATCTCTGGCTGACCTTTTTTTTATGATCCCGATGAAACTCGGTGCCGTTTTCGTAAATCGGCACCGAACACTAGAATTTTTTTCAAATTCAAATCGCTGCCGTTTTCTTTACAATTTGGTGTCGATTTAGCAAATCGGTGCAAAAAAAGTTACGTGTGTCCAGCTTATTACTTGAAACAGTTTTCTTTTTCGAGCCGTTTGTTTTTCATTTGTCGTAACTCCAACAACAACACAATAGCAAAATAATATCACAAAGCTAGTCAAGGCTTACAAATACGAGAAATGTTAACCCTCCCCCTGTCTCTCTCAAACCCTCCTTTGAAGTAATGAATTCAAGCATTTCATTGAAGCAATATGTCTTTTAAGCAGCGTCGTTTCTTTTTGTTAAGATATCAACAACAACAACAAAATCACCATAATGATCAAGATTAAACAGTTCGTGGTGACGAACTGTGAGTAAGGAGCGGACTCGGCTCAATAGTAACAAACTCCGAAAAACGGATAACGATTTTGATAACAATTGATACATCTAAATAATTGACTTTTGATATTGATTCCAAATATGTAAAATTCATTAAGTTTAATATTACCCATCAAAAGCTAAGAGCATGAAAAAATTTGACTGATTTTTCAAGGGAGGAGGAAAGCGCCCCAGAAAATCAAGCGGTCTTAATAATAAGTCGCCAACAGATTCACTCCCGCATTTTTTTTTTACCCGAAGAAAGATAACGGATTAGTATCTATTTTTTTTGCTTTCTCCGGGGGGGGGGGGGGGTCCGTATCTTATTAATGGTCCTAGCAGATCGGAAGAGGGTCATTCAAACGGAAATCAAAAGTTCTATTGTCGGTTTTAAGAGACAAAAGAGACCAAAGGGCAACAAGTCCCCCTCCCACGCCCCTTGTTCTCCAAAGACATTAAACCAAATTTTGAAATAGTCAATTGATTCAACATAGTTGAAAGATCCGATAGCTCTGTCTTTGGCGATGACAAGACCCCCCCCCCATAGCCCCTGGGAAAGGGCTGTTATTTAAACGATTTGCTCATCATCCACATATAGTATTGTTACTAGGAAATATACGGGCTTTTGTATTGAGGCGGGAGGAGATTTTATGCAGAAAGAATTTCCCGTGAAGAGGAGTTTCCAGGGGAAATTTTGCACCATAGAGGAGAGAAGAAGCTTTCCTGGCATGATTTGAAAAATCGCCAGTAATTAAATATACAAAAAACAAGTTTTTTGTGCTGAAAGTGAGGAGCAATATTAAAACTTAAAACGAAAATAATACGTATATGAGGGAGACTACCCCTTCCTCGACCCTCGCTCTTAACGCTAAAGTTTGACTTTTTGTCGGAATTCTTTAAGGAAGACTGCTTAAACACGTTGGATTTGAACGAGAAGTATTTTCAAAGAAGAAGACTTTAGCGTAAAGATCGAGGGTTGAGGAAGGGGTGGAGACATATAATGCGGTCCGGGCGGTTCCCCTTCCATAATCCTTTGCTGTACTTTTCATAATTGTGTTGATAAAGTATTGAATCTTCATCATATTTTGTTTTATTTCATTAGCATTAACCCAATTTCACTTCTCGACAGAACTTGAGTGTGGTGGCTGTAAGACACAAGTACCCCTTTCTTCATATTGTCGTCAATTGACAACGCTCTCACGAATCTGACAAAGTTATAATACGAGATATAAATATTATCGGTTCTGTGTAGGCACAAAATCTTTCATTCCTTCTACTTACTTTACAATAACCGTTCTTCTTTACAAATAAAGGTGAACTGAATTCAAAAAACACACAGCAGGGAAATTAACTACGAGAATCGAATGACGTATCTTACGATTTTGCGTAAAATCAAGCCTCCTTATAAGCCAATCACCTTTCAAAGAAAACCTGTTCCAAATAACCAGGAAATGTGTTTTTCTTCTCATTGTTTATTGCGTCTGATGTCTAAGGCTTGATAATGCATGATGAAACAAAAAAACCTTTAAAGTGTAGGCTATATCGCATTTATGTCGCATTTACTGAAAAGGGGATACATTCCTTTTCAAACCTTAATAAGACAAATACTCAAGTCGATTACTGTCCCGAAGTTCCAAAATTTGATAAATACACAGGATGATAGCGCCATTTGAGCTGAGACATGACGAAATTTGTCAAATAAGAGACAACCCTATATCAGAACCATTATAGATAAACAATATGATCTTTTCCTATTCCAACCATTAGACACAGCCGGACCGAAATACAGTCGCTCTGGAGAACATATAAAAAAGAAGAAACATAAGCGATATTGGACTTTTTCAAGGGTAGGCACGCGTGTGGCATCGTAGCCAAATTCGATGGTGTAAAAAATTGCGCCAATTGCACAACTTTCCCCGGAGGTCATGAGGATCTTTCATAGCGTTATGAACACAACTTTATTCTTTTGTGCAGCATGTGAGAAACCCAAAAGGATTCCAATCTTTAAAACTGAGAATTGTTGCGAGTCCTTGAGATGCCAATTAACGGTGCTAGTTTTAAAGGCGAATAAAACAAAGAAGAGCGAAAGCAGACATGGGCATTATAAAATTCTATGAGCTACCACTCAAAGACTAAGCGAGGACAATTTTCTAAGAAAGCGAAGCTAATTATGCCAAGACAGCTAAAATGAGAAACGAATGTAAAGAACCAAAAGAAAAAAAACTCACCCCCCCCCTTCCCCAAAAGCTGAAAATCCTTCAAATGCGCAAGACTAAAATCATTTGTTATGACATCTGCAAAAGTCATTTGCTGTGTCATATTAAAGCTTAAGAATTAAGCTACAGTAAATTGTGCAAGCAAGGACATTGGTGGATCTAATAAGAGGCCATTCCCCCTCCCTCTGCCTCCAAACATGCCCTGGACAAAAAAAGCTTGATTAGTAACTCACAATAAACTTGGTAACTAGAGTGATTAAATAATTCTGAATAATCTTAACACAATTCTGAAACATTCCAAGTTTTATACCAAACTTGCATGTAACTCGAAACTGGAAAGAATGAAAAGAATCGTGAGGGTTAACTTAACGAGTCATAAAAAAGTACTTTCTGATGAGAAGTTTTACGCAATTTGCAAGTTCGTGGCAGAATATTTGCAACAATAATAACAACAAGCATTACTTTATATTCTTCTAATAATACAAATACAGTTCTTTTGATGTTCTTCAATTTTCTGAAAACTCACTAAGAATTTCACGAAAAACTGTTCAAAGAGAGGGGCGTTGAGGAGGAAAAGCTCCTTTCATATACGGAGTAATTTCTGTTCGTTTTAAGTTTTGTTGTTGCTCCTTACTTTCATTTAAAAAAACTTGTTTTTTTTTATTTAATTTCTGGACGTTTTTGAATTAATGCATGTTTTGATCTTGGCTCTCCGCACATAAATAATTAAAACGAAATTTGCATATTAATTAATTGCAATTAATCGGAAGATTTTGAGAAAAAGGAGCGAGGGAGGAGGCCTAGTTCCCCCCAAGTTTTTGATTGCTTAAAAAAGCAACTAGAACTTTTATTTTTTTACAAACGTCTTCATTGGTAAAAAATATACGTAACTTACGAATTAACTTACGTAACGAACTTCTATATTAGTATGTTTTTATTGCGTATATTAGGGGGTTAAACCCTCGTCGATACCTCGCTCTTTACACTAAATCTTAGATTTTGTCCCAATTCCTTAAGAATGACCTCTGAATCACAAAGGCCGTAGAATAAATAGTTGAAATTACTAAAAATACTTTAGCGTAAAGAGTGAGGTATAACGAGAAGGTAAACCCCCCATATGCGTAATAATTTTTGTTCGTTTTAAGTTTTAATGCTGCTCCTTACTTTCAGTAGAAAAAAAAAAATTCATATTTATTTTTTGGTTGTTTTTTCAAATAATGCTAGAAAATCCTGCGTCCCCTTTATTGAAATTCTCTTCCCCCATGAGAAGTTTCTCCATGGAAACATCCTCCCAAGTAACCCCCCCTCAACTCTTCCCCCTAAACCAAAAAAAAATCTCCCTGAAAACGTCTGTACACTTCCCAGTAACCATTACTATATGTAAACACAGGTCAAAGTTTGTGACTTGCAGCCCCTCCCACGGTGACTGTGGGGGAGTGAGTCGTCCCTAAAGACATAGTCATTAGGTTTTTCGACTATGGTGAATAAAATGGCTATCTCAGAATTTTCATCCGGAGACTTTTGGGGAAAAATGAGCGTGGGAGGGGGCCTAGGTGCCCTCCAATTTTTTTGGTCACTTAAAAAGGACACTAGAACTTTTAATTTCCGTTGGAATGAGCCTTTTTGCGACATTCTAGGTCCACTCAATCGATAAGATCACCCCTTGAAAAAAAAAAAAACAAAAAAAAAAAAAAAATAAACACGCATCCGTGATCTGTCTTCTGGCAAAAAAATGCGAAATTCCACATATTTGTAGATAGGAGCTTGAAACTTCTACAATAAGGTTACGGGAACAATAAGGTAACAATAAGGTTCTACGTTAAGATTCTATGACTTTTAGAGGTGTTTCCCCCTATTTTCTAAAATGAGGCAAATTTTCTCAGGCTCGTAACTTTCGATGGGTATAACTGGTCTTGATGAAACTTATATATTTAAAATCAACATTAAAATGCGATTCTTTTAATGTAACTATTGGTATCAAAATTCCATTTTATAGAGTTTCGGTTGCTATTGAGCCGGGTCGCTTCTTACTACAGTTCGTTACCACGAACTGTTTGATTGGTTATATTTTCCAGCAGATGACTTTTTATTTTCTCCAGCTGGGCTTCAGTTGTAGCTAATTGTTCGTAAATCGGGGCGATACTTGAAGACACCGAGACCATAATTTATCTCTTGCTTTCAGGGCTTAAAAGGTCTTAGAAAAAGTTTCGTAAATTTCTGTGGTATTAACAAGTTTTTGTGGCACTTTGTATTTACGAAGTGACATATAGTGATCATAAATTCTATCGGTCTGTCTGTCTGTCTTTCCTTGTTTTACTAGTTTAGGCACTTCCAGATAAGCTAGGACGATGAGATTTGGCAGGCGTATCAGGAACCAGACTAGATTAAATTAGAAATAGTCGTTTCCCCAATTCGATCATCTGGGGGGAGTGGGGAGAAGGTTAATTTGAAAAAAAGACCGGGATGAAACTTGGTGGTAAAAATGAGCACAAATCCTAGATACGTGATTGACATATTCGGAACGGGTCCGCTCTCTTTGGAGAAGTTGGGGGGAGGTTTAATTCTGAAAAATGAGAAAAATGAGTACCAGACAAGATTAAATTAGAAATAGTCATTTATCCGATTCGACCGTCTGTGGGGGGGGGAGTCGAGTGACGGTTAATTCGAAAAAATGAGGTGTTTTAAGTTACGAAGGAGTGATCGAATCTTAATGAAATCTCATATTTAGAAGGATCTTGCAACTCAGATCTTTCATTTTAGATCTGACTGAATCCAGTTTCATTGGGGAGAGTTGTGGGGGGGGGGTATCAGAAATCTTGGAAAACGCTCAGAGTGGAGAGGTCAGGATGAAATTTGGTGGCAAGAATAAGCACACATCCAAGATACGTGACTGACATAACTGGACCGAATCCGCATTCTTTGGGAGAGTTGAGGGGGGGGGGGGGTAATTCGGAAAAATTAAAAATGAGGTATTTGTAATTTATGGACGGGTAATCAGATCTTAATGAAACTTAATATTTAGAAGGATCTTGTGCTTCAGCACTCTTATTACAAATCCCAACCAGATCCGGTGAGATTAGGCGGAGGTGGAGGGTAAAACCGAAAATCTTGGAAAATGATTAGTGAAGAGATCGGGATGAAACTTGGTGGGTAGAATAAGCAAATATCGCAGATACGTGATTGACGTAACCGGACTGGATTCGCTCTCTTTGGGGGAGTTGGGGGGGAGGGTTAACTCTGAAAAATTAGATAAAATGAGGTATTCTTAACTTAGGAAAGTCATCAGATATCAATGAAATTTGATGTTTGGAAGGATATCGTGTCTCATGGCTCTTATTTTAAATTCCGACCGAATCTGGTGACATTGGGGGGAAGATGGGAGGTGAAACCTAAAATCATGGAAAACGCTTAGAGTGGGGGGATCGGAATGAAACTTGGTGGTAAAAATAATCTTAAGTCCTAGATATTAGATTGACGTAACTGGAACGGATCTGCTCTCTTCAGGGGACTTGGGAGGAGGAGGGTTAATTCTGAAAAATTAAAAAAATAAGGTATTTTCAACTTACGAAGGAGAGATTGGATCTTATTGAAATTTGATATTTGGAAAGATATCATGTCTCGGAGCTCTTATTTTAAATCTCGACCGGATCCGGTGAAGAGGAAGTTGGGGGGAGACCTAAAATCTTGGAAAACGTTTGGAGTATAGGGGTCGGGATGAAACTTGGTGGTAAAAATAAGTACAAGTCCTAGAAACGGGATTGAGATAGCCGGAACGGATCTGCTCTCTTTGGGGGAGTTGGAGGGGGGTAATTCTAAAAAATTAGACAAAATTAGGTATTTTAACTTATGAAAGAGTGATCGTACCTTAATGAAATTTCATATTTAGAAGGATCTCGAAACCCAGATCTCTCATTTTAAATCCCTACCAGATCCAGTGTCATTTGGGGGGGGGACAGGAAATATTGGAAAACACTTAAAGCGGAGAGATCAGGATGAAACTTGGTGGAAAGAATAAGCACAAGTCCAAGATAGGTGACTGACATAACCGGCTCAGATCCGCTCTCTTTGGTGGAGTTGGGGGGAGGGGGTAATTCGGTAAAATTAGAAAAAATGAGGTATTTGTAACTTGCGAACGGGTGTTCAGATCTTAATGAAATTTGATATCTAGAAGGATCTTGTGCTTTAAAACTCTCATTTTAAATCCCGACCAGATCCGATAACATTGAAGGGAGCTGGAGGGGGAAACTGGAATTCTTGGAAAACGTGAAAATCGAGGTATCTTACGAATGGGTGATCAGATCTTAATGAAACTTAATATGCAGAAGAATCTTATGTCTCAGATAATCCATTTTCAATTAGAATTGGATCCAAGGACATAGAGGGCTGGAGGGAAAAACAGAAACCTTGGAAACCGGAAATCTTGGAAAACGCTTAGAGTGGAGAGATCGAGATGAAACTTGATGGGAAGAATAAGCACAAGCTATAGATACGAGATTGACGTTATTGGTACGGATCCGTTCTCTTTGGGGGAGCTGGAAGTTGTTAATTTGGAAAAATTAGAAAAATTGAGGTGTTTTTAACTTAAGAATGGGTGACCGGATCTTAATAAAATTTGATAATTAGGAGAAACTCATGTCTCAGAGCTCTTCTTTCAAATCCCGACCAGATCTGTTGACATTGGGGGGAGTTGGAGGGGGAAACCGGAAATCTTGGAAAACGCTTATAAACGCAGTAGATACGTAATTGACGTAACCGGACTGGATCCGCTTTCTTTGGGGGAGTTAGGTGGTGTGGTTCAGTGCTTTGGTGAGTTTAGTGCTTTTGGACGTGCTAAGACGATGAAAATTGTTAGGCATGTCAGGGAGCTGTACTAATTGACTCGTTACAGTTGTTTTCCCCGATTCGACCATCTGGGGGGCTGAAGGGAAAGGAAAAATTAGAAAAATTGAGGTATTTTTAACTTACGAGTGGGTGATCGGATCTTAATGAATTTTGATATTTAGAAGGACCTCTTGACTCGGAGATCTTATTTTAAATCCCAACCGGCATTAAGCCTCTGATTTTCCTTTTAAAGCAATCTATTGATTCTTAGAATGTTACTACAGGTCATATCATATGAGCTCTTGGCTCCTCTTGACCTCGTCACAAGTGCGATATGAGCTCTTAGCTCTTGTTTGTGACGAATAGTATTTAAATATAAGTAGATTCAAAAATTTATTAAATACCCCTAGGGGTTTCCTTCCTCCCTTACTTGTATTTATGACCCCAGGGCAAGGTTGCCTAATGTTTATTATGTACCTTCACGAATATATTACTTTAAATGACATTAATTTAGTAGTATATGCATTACTCCCTAAAGCAAAGTATATGATTACCCTGGTTCCAAACCGGGGTAATCAATCATTCATGAACGAGCCTATAAATCGTCAACTGTATGAGATGATGGGGAAAAACCAAAATATTCTAAGATACGGCACTATTAGGAATGAAATGAGATCCCGTGGAACTAAAATGGACGAATATCCTACAACTTTAGATTTTAAAAAAAAATAATGTTCGTATATTTTATAGGCCTACAATCGGCGTTTCTTTACTTTTAAGAGCCAATAATGTTTAAAATAATGTGTTTTAAAGAATAACGTTCTTTTTAAAAATGATATTCATACATTTTACAGGCCTACAATCGATGTTTCTTTACTTTTAAAGGCCAATAATGTTTAAAATAATGTGTTTTTAAGAATAATATTCTTTTTAAGAATAATATTCTTTTTTAAAATAATGTTCATACATTTTATAGGCCTACAATCAGTGTTTCTTTACTTTTAAAGGCCAATAATGTTTAAAATAATGCGTCTTTAAGGTTATTGTTCTTTTTAAAAATAAGGTTCATACATTTTATAGGCGTACAATCGGTGTTTCTTTACTTTCAAAGGCCAATAATGATTAAAATAATGTGTTTTTAAGAATAATTTTCTTTTTAAAAATAACATTCATACATTTTATAGGTCTACAATCGGTGTTTCTTTACTTTTAAAGGCCAATAATGTTTAAAATGATGTGTTTTTAAGAATAATTTTCTTTTTAAAAATAAGGTTCATACATTTTATAGGTCTACAATCGGTGTTTCTTTACTTTTAAAGGCCAATAATATTTAAAATGATGTGTTTTTAAGAATAATGTTCTTTTTAAAAATGATGTTCATACATTTTATAGGTCTACAATCGGTGTTTCTTTACTTTTAAAGGCCAATAATTTTACCTGCTTTGTAACAGCTTTGTAACCTAAAAAATGCCAATTCGTATGAAGTGTTAAATATGATATTGCCTCAAGGTGTTGTTGCCAATTATACATGTTTTCAACTTCCTTTTAAATCTGGTCGCAATGCTAAGGAGATGTCAACATTCTTAATGATATTCTGGCAAACCCCTCAAGGAGTGGTTAAGCCAATGAGAAAGGAGGAAATCTTGAATACTAAGAATTATTGCTAAAAATCAATCCACATAACTACAAACTTGAGAATCTTTGGGATTATTTATCGGTATAAGATCTACAAAACGACACAAAAATCAAGGCTGTATGATTAGTACAACCCTTTTAAATAGTAAAGGAAGAATATCTTAAATGGCAAATTTTAAAGGAAACTGATGAAAACAAAAAAAAAATTCATGGCCAAAAATTTTGAAATCTCGTGGCTACTTTACAATTCTCTACGTGTTCTAAAATTAATTTTATTACTACTTTTAAAAATTAGAGGTGTCCCCACTAATTAATTTTTTATGAAGCTCTAAAGAAAAAAAATCCAAAGTTGTTCGGCCTATTCATGTTAAAGCTTTCAATGAAGCCACAGGAATTTTTTCATCAAAGAATCTGCTCGTGTCTGCTGTTAATACGCATTTCACTGCTATAGGAAAATAGCATTGGCTTCAAACCTCGGAGATTGACCTTAACACGCTTTGTGTTTTCTTGAATAGGACTATTACACCAGTTATTAGAAGAAAAACAAAGGTCTAACATGAATTTTAAAGGGCATTTTTATGGCCCAAAAAAGAGTGTAAAAGAGGAAAATTCAAGGGAATATTTTCCCTTACTAAGAGGGGAAAAGTTTTGACGCTCCATGGCGCAATATTACTATCTAAAACCACCGATTATTGTGAAACCTAATAGATAACCCGTGCTAAAACTATTATTTTACCCCTTTGTGCTGAAACATTATGGGGCAAATTTAAAATAGTCCCGCCTTTTCGGGGATCCCTTTCCCACTATTTACAAAACTTCCCGTTGCAGCGTTGATTAGAAATTAGTACTAGAAATTTCCGTATTTGCCAAAATTTAATCAAAACACCCCTTTTAGAAATCCTGGACAGGCCTCTCGGTTAAGTCATACCTGTGAAATGGGACAATAGCGAACCACTTCGCCAGCTTAGCCCCTTTCTCTCTGCTTTCGCAAGCATGAAAAATATAAATTCGCGCCATTATATAGTGTCTGAGAAATATACACTGGATCGTTGATGGGAGAGAAAATGGGAAGAGCTTTTATACTTGCGGAAACCGTAGTAGAGTAATATTTTTGATTATGATCGTACTAGTTAAATTTCTTAGAGTGATCCGAACCAATTCTCAAACGGTGCCTTAATAAACAGTCATTTGCCTCCCATGTATTATTTTCCCCGAGCATTTCGTATAGAAAGGGAGCGGAGAAGGGTCATAGACAGTTGGGAAGGGACTTGTTAGATTAGAAATTAAAAATTCTAGTGCCTTTCTTAAGGTTGAAAGTGATCAAAAAGGGCCCAATTTTCATCCCGATTCTGTTATTCAACCTACCAGTTACCAAGCCCCATATTTATTAGAGGAAAATCGTACTATAAAAAAAACATTATTTTTAGGACTTATCACCCCAAAAAAGGGGGCTCAAAAATTTCCCAAATCTTGTTTGCCTGATCTACTTGAAATTTGTATCCTGAAGTCCAAGGCCCACGTAGGCCCCAATGCACAAGGAATAATAGAATCGAATAGAAAGTTCGGTTCCCCAAGTTCAATGTCTAGAAATACAAAGCAATCCACTTCAGTATAAAGGGAAAAAAGGCACCAGTGGAGTCAGTGGAGGCAATTCACTATTAGTAGTCATCCCAAACAAGGGTTTATTAACTAATCAAGACTTAAAATTAAATTTATATGCTCAGACCTGCTGCTACAAAGGTATAAAGCTGCAAAGGCTGGTAAGACTCTTGGTGTAATGAAGCAAAATTTCAGTAGTTGTTCCCTCTCAGTTGTTTCAAAGCTTTGAAAGGTTTAGTTTGACCCAGCATGAGTTTGGTATGTACATTGCCAATCCAATTAATAAATCTGACCAAAAACTCTACAATCAGTTCAAAGGTGAACAACTAAATATATCAGAGGTCTGTACGACATTCCTTACCCCTCTTGAATTGAATTTACCCACACTGGCTTATTGCCACAAGGGAGGGGATTTGAATGCAATGTTCAAGCTGCTCAACCATGAAAAGCTTACCCCAAAGATCTTTCAACTGGATATTTCTTCAAGAACAAGAGGACAAGATCAAAAACTTTTCAAGAAGCAAATTAAATGAAATTCAACAACCTAAGGAGCCAAAGGTTATAACAGCACATGGCTTACTTGGCAGCAGTCTGGCATTGTTCCCAACTGCATTTTCACAAAACAAAATGCTCATATGGATATCATCACACATTGCCTAATTGTTGCACATACATTACTCTAAATTAATGGAAATAAAACCAATGATGAATTTGGTTAGCTTTTAAGCTAGTTATGTTTTGAGTTTATTAAATAAAATGAATAAATCATTCACTTTTTATCCTCATTACAAGAAGATTTACAGCATAAAGATCTATAATAATGTCAACCCTATGGAACAAATACCCCCCCCCCCCAAAAAAAATATATATATATAAAAATATATATATATATATATATATATATATATATATTATATATATATATATATATATATATATATATATATATATATATATATATATATATATATATATATATATATATATATATATATATATATATATATATATGGGGGAGGGGATGTATCCTCATCATCTCCCTGGGTTTGCCCCTTTGGGGGGGGGGGGGGGGGGGGGGTATCCCCACTATCCTCCCATGGGTTTGCCCCTTTGGAGGGGGGAGGATCCTCACTATCTCCCCCCATGGGTTTGCCACTGAGGTGAATTGCTTGGAAATACCTTCCCAGAGTATGTGTTTGGCCCTGGATCTATTACTGAAAGCTTTATTTTTCTAGTCACTTTCCAACATAGAAATCTAGACCACAAAATAGGTAAAACCTAGAATTGTACCAGGCCACAGCCTTTGATAACCTTTGAAACCCTTAATATTATAAAAGTATAACCTTGCAAAATAGATCTTCTGCTTAAATGAAGTAAAACAAAATTGATTTCAGCTTCACAACTTTCCTTAATATGTATTTATGAGGATTCAAAGAGCTGTAAATATATTTCCTAAATTTAGAAGAAAAAAACCATTATTATGGCTTAAAATTCTAACTAAACATTAAGGCAACATGCTGTTTTGTCAAAATTTCATTAGGTATTTGCCTGTCAAGGATAGCAAACTTCTAAGACTTAGAAATAATAAGAGGGTTAGCATAGAAGCATGGCAATACCTTCCCAGAGTGTGTTTTTGGCCCTGGATTCATTACTTAAGGTTTCATTTTCTGGTAAAATTCTAGTTAATTGACTTCTTGCTATCTTGGAAAGGGTTTAGGTTAGGAAAATGAAACTTTCAGGAATGGGTCTACAGGCTAAAGTATGTCCTGGGAAGGTATTTTAAAGTATCCATGTCTACTCCTTCTCCCTCTAGAGGGCCATGAAATTTGCCTACATGACAGTTCTATACCTATTGAAATTATGACAAAACAATATTTTACCTTAATTTTCAGTTACTAGTTGCTTTTTCTCTGCCTTTAGTTCTGAAAATACAATTCCTGTTATTTGAGTAGAATTTTGAGCCGTATCTATATTTCTTTTACAAAATTTAGGAAATGTATTTGCATATCTTTAAAACCTTATAAATTGGAATTGAGCAAAGTTATGAAGCTGAAAACAATTTTGTTGTACTTCAATTAAGCAGAAGATCTATTTTGCAAGGTTTTACTTTTATAACACACATATTTTTAAAGGCCATCAAAGGTCAGGGCCCTCTAGAAGGAGAAGGAGTAGAGGTAGTTGATTCAAAATACCTTCCCAGGACATACTTTGGTAAAATTGGTGCAAACAGTAATATTGGCTTTCATATAAAGTAAATATACCACTTGATGCCTTTTTTTATGCTCTTTACAAATATAATAATTGCTTCTACTGCAAATTCAGATTTAAGCACTTTTTGACCTCTTAAAAATGACCTATACATGGGGTCATTACAAATCTGTAATAGTTTAGAAAAAAATTTGGGCTATATATTTGCACATCAGTTGAAATCATTTTTTTTTTTATGTGTTTGTGCACATCAAATTTTAATGAGAAGAGGGATCACCAGTGCAACAGCACAAACACATAAAAAAAAAACCAGCAATGGTTAGTTTACATTATTTAATATATGCTATGTTTTACCCCCATCCCCCTGATGTGCAAATATATAGCCCAAATTTGTTTCTAAACTATTACAGATTTGTAATGACCACATATATAGGTCATTTTAAAGAGGTCAAAAAGTGCTTAAATCTGAATTTGTGGTAGAAGCAATTATTATATTTGTAAAGAGCATAAAAAAAAAGGCATCAAGTGGTATATTCACTTCATATGAGAGCCAGTAATACTGTTTGCACCAATTTTACCTATACTTTAGTCTGTAGATTCATCCCTGAAAGTTTCATTTTCCTAACCTAAACCCTTTCTGAGATAGCAAGAAGCTAATTAACTAGAATTTTACCCATTTTCCTAACCTAAGCCCTTTCCAAGATAGCTACAACTAGCCTGGCTAAACTAGAATTTAACCCAGGGTCCTCTAGAGCAAGAAGGAGTAGAGGTAGGTATTTCAAAATACCTTCCCATAACACACTTTAGTTTGTAGACCTGTCCCTGAAAGTTTTGTTTTCCAAACCTAACCCCTTTTCAAGATAGCAAAAATTAGCCAAACTAGAATTTTACCCTCTTTTGAAATGCTGCTGCTGGTGCAATTAGACTCCTTTGTCACCCTTTTTTTAAAATCATTTTAAATAATAGGCTGGGATATTTTTATCTAACATTTAAACTGAAATCTCACATCAGAAGCTTCTTGCCTAGTAAAAAATGCAAGAAAGCCACTTAAGAAAGAAGAAATGAAAGTGTCAATAGGTAAACAAACAGATCAAAGAAATAGGCTAGGCCTACATCAGGGAAAGGACTGTGAAAAAAACATCCTTTATATTTGTAAGAGAATAATATAAGGAGTCTAATAGTGCTACTTTTATTCTGTCAGTGTTTTCCTTCAGGCCCTACATGCTCAATCCCAGCAAATTTACCAAATGAGTTTGAATTGAAGTTGAGTTACTAGGCTACTTTATTAGGCCTATATGAAAGTCAGAAATGAAAAGACACACTTACATGTGTTGTTGAATTTGATGTTATGAGAGCATAAACTAGTTCCGTGATATAAGCTTCAATTTTGATGGATTCGATTTTGATGGATAACTTCTAACCTAATTTATTTTTATTCTTCTTTAATTGCCCGCCATTTGACACTATCGGCTTGATTTTAAGGCCTTTTTTCGCGCCAACCAAAGAGACTGTTTGAGCTCAACCACTCGGTGTGGTTGAGCTCAACCACTGTTTTTGCGTGAAACAGTGACAAACCAGGTTGTCATGAAAAGTGTTTTTGCGTGAAACAATTGACTGGTTGAACTCTAATTTAACCAGAGAGAGGGTCATAATAAGAGTAGTAGTCCAGCCCAATTGGAAAGCACAAGCACCCCTCACTTCAGATTGAAAAAAGCAAATTGGCTTAAGTATAGAGAACAGCTTGAAAACATATCAATTCAGGTATTAGTGGAAGCAGAAACATTGATTGACGATAAAATCCATGTATTTCAAAGCAATATATTAACAGCAGCTAAGAAAGCTATTCCACTAAAAGGTAACTCAAAAAGGACTCACAAAAATAACATTTGGTGGAATACAGAATGTGAAGAAGCAATGAAGGACTATGTGAAAAATGAAAGAATTTATGCCATAGCAACAACTGTAGAAAATCTGATTAATGTCAAACGATCCTATGCAAGGTTTAAGAGAACAGTGTCCATAGCAAAAAAGAGCAGTATTAGAGAGTTTCTTGAAAATCTAAATTTCAGAAGACCAGCAGCTAAAGTATACGGGTTTATACGCAGGATGCAAAACAAACAGCCAAACAAAACAAGCAACCCACCTCTAGTTTATGAAAATGTAATTCTGGCAAGTGATCTGGACAAAGCTAATGCAAGCGTCAAACATATGGAAAAAATAATTGGAAAGAAGGATCCAGATGAAGAAGCAGTATCAAGAATGGCAGCAAAAGTGAAACGGCTGACTAATAAAGACCAGCAAGAACCATACAATCAGCCTTTCTCCTTAGTGGAAATAGAGGATATCATCAGGAATTTGCCAAATACAGCCCCTGGTGCAGATATGGTGTATCCCCAACTAGTTAAAAATCTCCCACAAGAATGGGTAGAAGTGCTGTTAGAAATAATAAATATTGCCTGGAAGAGTGGATGTTTCCCAAAAGTGTGGAAGGCGGGACTAGCAGTGATGATTCCCAAACCAGGTAAAGACACTTCAAAGATCGAAAACCACAGATTTATTACTTTATTACCCGTGTTAGGCAAAGTTTATGAAAGACTTGTAAAGAAAAGGCTAAACTGGGAAGTGGAAAAAAGAAAAATACTTAAAGATGTGCAGTGTGGGTTTAGGAGAAACAAAAGTACTATTGATAACCTGGTTTGTTTTCAAAGAGATTTTTTCTGCAGTTTCTTGTTTTGTAACCTTTCTTATTTGTTCAACACTGTTGGCTGAACTAAAATTGTTTGGTGCCAGACTTTTCAAATTTGTCCTGTTAGCTGCATCTGCATAGCTCTTATAAGTTACTTGGGCCATCCTGTAACCCATTTGATAAGATTCTGCCACTTGTAGTATTTCACGATTTTGTTTCCTCACTGGACAAGCAAACGAAGTGGATGCATGATTTCCTCTACAGTCGGCACAAGAATAAGCCCTTGGTCTATCTGGGGAAATTTCACTTTTCAAAGGACATTTGTCTGATGAATGTTTATTTGAACAACGTAGACACACTGGTTCCTTGGCTCTACAATCCTTTTGCAGGTGGCCATACTTCTGGCATTTGTGACACTGCATGATTCTACGATGGTAAACATGTACTTCTCTTTTCCTCCCACAAAACCAAATGTTTGGAGGTAATTTGTCACTTTCAAATGTCACCATTACTGCAAAACTGTCTTCTAGTTTTCTTGTTTCCCTTTTGAACCTTTTTTGTCTCACTATGTCACGTATTATCATTGGACTTTGTAGGCACTCCATTATATCTCCTGTTGTTAAGTTAAGAGGAACTCCCTTTACTATTCCTCTCACAAGGGGCACTTTCAATTTTGCTGATACCTTAATGTCACCAATTTTTTCAATGTTCAGAATTATGTTTTTTGCATTCTCATTTTGAAGGTATACAGTCATTACAGACCTGCCTCTCATAACATCAAACTCAAACTTGTGGCTTGTAAGCAATACTTTAAAAAACTTTACCAGGTCAAAGTCAGGTGGTAAAACTTCCCCTTTATTAATCACTTCGATTTCAACCTTGGTGGCAAATTGTTCTGCTGTGGGAATGTTAACATTTGAAAACTCCTGTTTGGGTAGTTTATAAATATTCTGTCTTTTTGTCTCCAGAATATAGGATTTATTAGAACCTGGGGAAACATCTCTTCTTTTACGGCCAAAATTCTGGATTTGACCAAGCCTTGGCATTTCTGTTTGTCTTTTGGCTCCTTCCACATCATATGGGTTTGCAACTGCCCTAATCTCATCATCACTTTCACATGACAGTGCTGGGAATTGTTCTGAACTTAATGGAGTAAATCTATTAGCTATAGGCACGTTGTAACATGGGGGGTTGTTTACTTTTTCTTGTTGGATCACTGAGTTTTGCTGAACATTGATACAATTTGATGGTGCTGAAGCATAGCCATGGCTATAGGAAGATTGACCCTGATACTGGTTAGGCCAGCCTTGTGGATGTCCATACTGCCCAGGACTCAGCTGATAAGGCTGAGCCCAGTTCAACATCCCTTGCTTTCCATTATAATAAGGGTTAATTGGCACAAATTGTCCCTGACCCCCCTGGGGGTCTGGCAAATTATTCATCCTTCCCAAATTCACTTCAACTTTTATTGTACAATTGTCAAAAAGTTTTAAAACACAAAAGTATCAATGAATTCTAGAGAATCACAGGTAATCATATAAAATTATAAACTTGAAGCAAAGATTTTACATCCAACCGTTAATCTTTTCTTCCCTCCCTCTATTTGTCAGCTAGCCTACAAATTCTTCTTTTCGAAATCTACGCCTGAAAAGTTCAACCAACAATTATGAATGGTAGAACCCTAAGGTTAAAAACAATGACAGTTCTGGTTAAATTAGAGTTCAACCAGTCAATTGTTTCACGCAAAAACACTTTTCATGACAACCTGGTTTGTCACTGTTTCACGCAAAAACAGTGGTTGAGCTCAACCACACCGAGTGGTTGAGCTCAAACAGTCTCTTTGGTTGACGCGAAAAAAGGCCTTAAAATCAAGCCGAAAAAACAAAAGCCGATAGAATAAAATAATAAAGCCGATAGTGTCAAATGGCGGGCAATTAAAGAAGAATAAAAATAAATTAGGTTAGAAGTTATCCATCAAAATTGAAGCTTAAGGCCTTTTTTCGCGTCAACCAGCTGGTTTAACCAATGACAGCTTTGGTTTAACCAGCTTGTATTTTTAACGCAAAAACGGAAAAAATTACATATGGTTAAGCTCAAACAAAACTGGTTCGCGAAAACACTCTTTTTACTTGTCGGTTTGGGCAAAAAATTTCAAACATAAAACATCCGTATAGTGTTAAGAGTGTTATACTATTATAATTAAATGATTTAGCACTGGCTTAATTTCCTCCGGATTTGACATATTTCACATTAGTTTGAGGTCAGAGAGAATTAAAAAATGATCTAGCATACTCTCTGGTATATTTGAAGAGATAGGAAGGGTCTGAATTAGTGGAATCTTTGGTTAAATTGTTCAGGTAATATATTGGAAAATGTTGTATTCATACTGTAAAAGCAAAATTATCTATAAAAAAGTCCTAAATGATAATACTTTAGCTTTGTTGAGCTACCCTAAACAGAGGATAAAATTCTAGTTTGACTTCTTTTTGTTTTGATTTGGAATTTTACTAGCCTACCAGGCTATTTCCAGTCAAATTCCAGTTTAGCTACTTTTTGCTATCTTTGATTGGGGTTATGTTAGGTGAATGAAACTTTCAGTGATTAATCCATAGCTAAAAAAATACTCTGAGAAGCTACTGCTAAGCTTATGTGATAACCCTCTTCTGTTTTTAAATCTGGGAATTTTGCATACTGGACTGGTCTGTAACTATTAAAATTTTGGTAAAACAACATCTTACCTTAATTTTCAGCAAGCAGTTTCTGTTTCTCTGGTTTTAGCTCTGAAAATGCAATTCTTGTTATTTGAGTAGAATTTTAAGCCATATCAGTGTTTTGTATTTAAATATAGGGAAATGTCTATCCTGAAAGTTTCCAAATCTTGGAAACTTCATAAAATGAAATTGAGCAGTTATGACACTAAAAACACTTTTTTCTTGTCATTTAAGTAGAAGATTTATTTTGCAAGGGTTTCACTTTTATAACACAAGCATTTTTAAGGGTGTGGACCAAATATTGAGATTTCCAACTGTCATCATCACTAACCAGCAATTCTACAGGATTTAATCCTTTTATCATTAGACAATGTGATTTAAGGTAATTTAAGGCAAACATTTTTAAGAGAGAGAAAGAGTAGAGTTAGATGCTCCAAAATACTTTCCCATGATATAGTTTAGTCTCTAGACCCATCCCTAAAAGTTTCATTTTCCTAACCTAAACCTTTTTCAAGATAATACAAATTTATCTAAACTAGGATTTTACCAAACAGAAGTTTAACCTAATATTTTGTAATAACATATTGTTCAGGCTAGCCTTTGCAATCCCTAAAAATTTTGACTCTTCACAATAAAGCACTATTACAGGCTTAGCCTAACAAAAGAAAATAGCAAACTGCTTAATCTTAATAAAAAAAAAAATCCAAAGGACTTTATATTTCTTCAATACAAAATATATATTAATTTTTGTTTTTCAGTAGAATACTAGTTAAGTATAAACCAGCAAATGTTTAAGAATTTTTTGTGGGGGACAGCTGCCTAAAATTAACAAAATATTTCTGATAAGCACAAAAATATAACAAATTAAGCTAAACTAGGAAAATAGTTTTTTTCTCACTGAACAGTTACCATAACACATAATGTGTTGTAAGATTTTTGCAGTACTTGTGCATTATAGCCACCACATTCAAGTTCTATTGATAAGTTTAGTTTGGCTAATGTTAATGACATAAAATAAAATATGATGAATATATAAAACTTTATCAACAAAATTATGAAAACTACAACAAAGAATCCTGGAATTTGTAAATCAGCATCATATCTAAATATACTGTATCTTACATTGTGATAGATTGTTTTAACGCCCTACTGTACAGGGGTAAATATTTAAATTATGTATCATAGGCAATTATCTGAAGAGTAATCTATTAAAAGTCTCCTGAGCTAACTAGGGAAGTTTTTTCTTTCTTTTTTACTTGCTTTAGCCTGTATCCAGTTCCTGATTGCCATATAAATTCCATATTCATAGTTAAATAACATAAGCCTTTGTATATAGACTATACCTTGTTGCTAATTTTTCTGGGCATAGAATGTTTGATTTGGTAAAGCCCTAGAGAAGGACCTAAAGAGAAAGAAACATAATAAAAAAAAAATTCATGCTTCATAATTTTTAGAATAATTGCTGGTAACACATTTTATATTCAACTTTGCTCTACTTTACCCCTCAATCCTCCCAATATAAAATGTATTGCTGAAATTTCCTATTTTCCATTTGTTTTGTCAATCTGTCTCTCTAACTTCATCCCGTGTAGCTGTAAATTAAACAAATGTGACAAACAATAACTAGAAAAACAGGTGACAGGAGGTTAAATGCACGTAAAATATGAAATTTGAGCCATATTTCTGCACATTGGGAGGGGGATTAAGATAAAGCATAGCCTAACTTAATGATTTTCTCTTGCTATGTAGGGTAATTGGAAGGTCACTTGTATATCATGCTGTCCTTTTCAGTTTTAGTTGGATAGAAAATATCCAAAGAAAGTCCCCTTTGAAAAGATAGGAGCCACAAAGTGAGATGGTATTTGTCAAAGCTTGGAGGTTTGTCCCTTCTGTCTGTTTAAACAAAACAGAATCTTAATTGAAGCTTTGTTCATTTCTATCTTAAGGGTGCACAACAATTATGATATCAGGTACTTTTCTTTATTCAATTGTCTTCTTTGTTGTCTAAAAGACTTTTTTTTAATCTAGATGTTTCATAAATTGCTCATTTTTACCAGAAGTTCATTTGACCTACTTTGAAATCCCTGGTCTTAAAATTACATTTGACTTTGTTAAAGCTAGGAGACATAGACCTTGTGTTTGTTTAAAGAAAGTGAATAAACATTAGTAATTTGTATTGCGCTAAAGCCCTAGGGCCATCACAATTCTAAACAAAAAAGAAACTTCACTTTAGAATATTCAACATTGTCTAACATAACAGAAACAAAGAAAAAAAATTACAAAATTTTACTTCTGCACTCTACTGTCAACATGAGAAATTGTCCCAAATTTTAAAATCTTGCAAAACATTCATCCCTAATCACGTTCACCAGCCATCTCTCATCAAACCTACACTTCATTTCTCATCTCACTCAATCCAACAAATGCATCAAATGACCCACTCTCTCATTAGTGCTTCCATAGATATGGTCAAAGTAAGAGCCATCTTGCTTACATTTTATTATATCTAGAAGTTTTCTGTAGCTAAGTCAGTGCTTAAATATTTCATACACCTTTGTAAACAACCTTAAGATGGTAAAATAGGTTGGATTATCCAAATTTTTAGTTACCACAATATATTTCAATCATTATTGTAATATAAAGGGCAGCCAATAGTAAAGGACCTGAATAAATATTTTAAGGTAATTAAAAAGGTTTATTACTCAAAAACTTGATAAAACTAAAAGGGACTTCTTAATGATTGATTACTTTAAAATATCTACATTATACACAACAATAAACCTTTGCTATAAAGGGAAAGTCAGTAAGGCCCAAAAACTATTCAATACTAATTGTGCTTTGAGACAGTTTGCTGAATGTCTAAATGATTTTAGATAGTAATGAAGATAAAATGTGGGCAAACTCAACACCAATATGCAAGTAAGTAAGTATGGCAGCACTGACACATCAAGGTCTAAACTGGCAGTGCTAATTTCCACTTTGTGACCCTTTGGCCAAGAATTGCAATTAAGGGCTGGGGGCCAGAAATCTTGTGCTTTTGTACACCCTCCCTGCTTACCTTTTGCATATTTCTCCATTTGCCTGTTTAGAGCTGGTTTAGATCTGTCTAACATCACTGACCCCCATTTAAAACAAATAAACAGGCAATACTAGGAATCAAACCTGTACCCCATGGACAAAGGATTTCTTACTAAGAGTGCTTTCCACTTAGCCAAGAACATTATTACGACCAGAGTAGAACAACTATTAAAAAAAAAATATTTAAAAAAAAAACAAGATGGATTTACAGCCATTTTCACTAATCTTCAATACACATTGTATTTTACTTAGACAAGTTACTGTAAGGCAGGTGTCAACAAAGCTCCAGCAGGGATTGCTTTACTTAAGATGCAAACTAGCATGGTGAATGCAGCATTATGGACTAACCCGCTTGTTTATGCTTATATTGCTTGTGCTTATACATTGCTTGCTTGTGCTTATATTTATAACATTGCTTGCTTGTGCTTATATTTTGTATTTGTTCTAGGTGCTTGGGTTTATAATAAACTATAAATAGTCAAATACTACATGGTGTCAGACGTCATGGAGATCACCCACCCGTCAATAAACTGGAATGCAGACAACCTCGACTCAGAATGGACCGCATTCGAAAACCACGCAAAGCTTATGTGCCAAGGCCCCCTTGCTGACAAGTCTGATAAAGTAGCATGTGCCTACCTCTTAATCTGGGTTGGTGCACAAGGCAGAGAAATCTTCAGCACTTTTGAGCTTGCGGATGAAGAGAAGGACAAAACCGAGATTTACTTCAAGAAGTTTAGAGACTATGCTGCCCCCAAAAAGAATCAAGTGTTCTCCCGCTATGTTTTTCAGAAAAGAGACCAGAACAACACAGAAAGTACTGACAAATACATAACAGAGCTCAAGACTCTAGTTAAACCATGCGGATACTTAAGTGAAAGTGAGATGGTAAGAGACAAAATAGTTAGTGGAGTCAGAAATCCTAAACTACGTGAAAAACTATTAGCCGTCGGTGACAGCCTTACTCTGGCCCAAGCTGTCACAATATGTCGAGCTCACGAGTCAACCCAAGCACAACTAAAGACATTCGAACAAAAGGAAATAAAACAAGAAGTGGATGCTGTTGCAAAGAGTCGCTCCAGCTTCTCACTTAAAAAGACAGAGTGCTACTTTTGTGGCGGAAATTACTCACCCCAGCATGTGTGTCCTGCAAAAGGGAAAACATGTGCCAAGTGTAAAAAACAAAACCATTTTGCAAAAGTCTGCAAAAGTAAGGCGGTGAATATCGTTGGAAATGAGGCCACAAACACTCCAGCATTCACCAGTGACCTGTACAACCAGGAAGAAACAGAGGTGTTCCTGTATGCCATCAACAAGGACTCCAGCAAGGATGAAATCTTTGCTGAGATTTCTGTTTGTGGGCAGATCCACATTGATTTCAAGATCGATACGGGTGCTCAGGTCAACATCCTGCCTTCACAGTACCTGGACAAGCTGTCGCCAAAGCCAAAGCTGCTGAAAGCCACGCAACGCCTCACCAGCTACTGTGGATCGACAATACCCTATGTAGGAGTCTGCAATATTCCTTGTCACTACAAAAATGGGCCTACACAGCAACTCACCTTTTATGTGGTTGAGTCAAACACCACACCTATAATTGGGTTTAAAGCAAGCAAAGACATGAACCTGATCAAGCTTGTTCTGAACATTGAAAAATCACCAGTCAGTGAATATAGTGATGTTTTCAAGGGTATAGGCAAACTCGAAACAGAGTGTGAAATATACTTAAAAGACAATGCAACACCCTCAGTACATCCAGCTAGGAAAATACCGCTAGCCTTAAAGCAGAAGCTCAATACCGAGTTGGAGCGCCTAGAAAGTCTCGATATCATCAAAAAGGTCAGTGAGCCAACAGACTGGGTTAATGCCATGGTCATGGTGGAGAAAAAAGATGGTGGTGTGAGACTATGCATCGATCCTGTTGACCTAAACAAGGCGATAAAACGCCCCTACTATCCGGTCCCATCTTTCGACGATGCCGTTGCTGAACTGGATGGAGCGGCAGTATTCAGCAGGCTTGATGCCCGCTCAGGCTACTGGATACTCCCACTTTCCACGCGATCCTCCTACTATACAACCTTCAGCACTATCTACAGCCGATAGAGATGGAAGAGATACCCATTCGGCCTAGTGTCTGCGCAAGACGAGTTCCAGAGAAAAATGGAAGAGGCGTTTGAAGGATTGGAAGGTATCAGAATACTTGTAGATGATATTCTGGTATATGGAAAGAACCGCGAGGAGCACGACCAGAGACTATCCGCCGTTCTTAGAAGAGCCAGAAAAAAAGGAATCCGCTTCAACAGTGAAAAATGCGAATTTTCCAAAGACAAAGTCAAGTACTTTGGACATATCATTAGCAGAGACGGGATAAAACCAGACCCAGAAAAGATTAGGGCTATACAAGACATGCCAAGCCCACAGTCTAAAGAAGAGCTACAGACACTATTAGGAATGCTCAACTTCCTATCGAAATACATACCCGACCTATCCTCGAAAAATAAGCCACTGAGAGATCTTACTAAAGCCACCGATTTCAGAAAGAGATCAAGAGCTGCATTTCAGAAAATCTAGCTTTCTTTGACCATAAATGCAAAGTAGTCGAACTCAAGGTTGACGCTTCAAAGCATGGACTTGGAGCTGAGCTCTCCTCAAATGGGAAGATCGTAGGATTTGCATCTAGGGCCCTTAGCACGACTGAACAGAACTATTCTCAACTAGAGAAGGAACTGTATGCGATCGTGTTTGGGTGCAAACACTTCCATCACTACATCTATGGAAGAAAAACCATCGTGACAACAGATCATCGCCCATTAGAGACCATCTTATCAAGACCACTCCATACAGCACCAGCACGACTACAGCGAATGATGATTCAGATCCAGCCATACGACATCGAAGTACACTATAGCCCGGGGTCAGATATCCCAGTCCCAGATGCACTCTCTCGACTACACCTGCCAGACGTTGATACCAAAATGCAGAATGACATCGAAGTTTTTGTGCATACAGTGATGAAATCCTTGCCAGTGAGCGACTCCAAACTAGACGAAATACGCCGCGAGACAGAAAAAGACACTCAACTCAAGGCAGTCAAAGAACTCATACTCAAAGGATGGCCCGGTACACGCCAGTCGTGCCGAACAGATGCCGTTCGATTCTGGAATATCAAAGACGAACTAGCAATCCACGATGGGTTAGTTTTGAAAGGTCAACGAATCATCGTACCCCATCCTCTCAGAACCAACATAATTCATCAGCTACACTCAGCACACCTTGGGATCGACAAAACCAAACAGCGCGCCCGGATGATTGTGTACTGGCCAGGGATGAACGCTGACATTGAGTCCTTCGTCCAAAAATGTGAAACATGTGCTAAATTTGCAGCAAATAATCAAAAGGAACCGTTGATTAGCAACCAGCCGCCCTCACTCCCATGGCAACACATTGGCATTGACCTTTTCGACTGGAACAAGACCTGCTATCTCATCACTGCCGACTATTATAGCAGATACTTTGAAATAGACAAATTGTCAAGTCAGACATCAACCGCAATCATCGACAAACTGAAAGCCAACTTCGCACGTTTCGGAATCCCTCAGCTGATAACTTCAGACAACGGCTCACAACTTTTCTCACAAGAGTTCCGAGATTTTGCGCAAGAGTGGGGAATTAGTCTGAAAACCTCCAGCCCCATCTATCCGAGATCAAACGGTCTGGTGGAGAAATCAGTACAAACCTGCAAACGGATACTAACCAAAGCGAAAGAAAGTGGAAACGACCCACATATTGCACTTCTAGAATATAGAAACAGCCCAGTTGACGGCCATGCCTCACCTGCTCAACTCCTCATGAGCCGCCAGCTACGGTCAGTCCTACCATCAACATACAACCAGCTAAAACCAAGAGTCACCCCCCTTCAGACCTTCCTACAACACAGATCGAAGGAACAGGAAAGACAGAAACGCTGTCACGATAAGACTGCGAAACCGCTACGTGAACCTCAACTGGAAGACCAAGTTTTTATCCAGAAGAAAACAAACGGCCCCTGGACCAAAGCGAAAATCATATCATGCCATGAGAACCCCAGATCATACGTAGTGGAGACAGAAGACGGTTCCAGGCTGCGACGAAATAGAGTCCATATCTCCCGCCATTCCTTTCCCGTAGCCAAGGAAGAGGTCAGAATCCAGCCCACCACACAGGACAAAAGCAATGATATATCCCATCCCATCTTAACCGAATCACCCCAGCCAATCTGCACAGACATTGAAACCTCGCCAAGAAATGTTCTGTTACCAAGAGAAGAAGATGAACCTTCTGACCCACCCCTTGTTGCACCAACCATCGTTCCTACGCCTGAAAATGCCGCTCCCGACTGCCCAGCCACAGGGACTAAATCCCCTACCACTACATCAAAGGTGATGCCGCACACCCGCAGCGGCAGAGTGGTTAGGCCACCTAAAAGGCCGGATTTGTAGGCAGACTGCCTTTCATGAAAAGAAGGGAGATGCAGCATTATGGACTAACCTGCTTGTTTATGCTTATATTGCTTGTGCTTATATTTATAACATTGCTTGCTTGTGCTTATATTTTGTATTTGTTCTAGGTGCTTGGGTTTATAATAAACTATAAATAGTCAAATGCTACAGTGAATACTTAGCTGGTAAAAACCAAATACACTAGCAATGCCAGGAATTAAACCTGTACCCCTTGGACAAAGGATTCCCAAACCAGAGTGCCAACAACTTAGCAAGGAACACAAATGTGACCAGAGAACTATTATTTGAAAAAAGAAATATTGAAAAAAACTCAATTAATGGTTGTTGCCATTTTCTCTACTGTCCCATAAACAATATATTTTATTTAGACAAATTAATTTTAAGACAGGTATCAACAAAACTCCATCAGGGATTGTATTTACTTAAGATACAACAAGCAATGTGATTGCATAGCTTTGTGATATTCTAGTCTTAAATAATGATAAAAAAGCAAATTTACATTTGCTATTTGTTTTCCAAACCATTTTAAGCAAAACCATTTGCAACAGCAATACGTCCATGGTTAGATTAGTGTCTATCCAAAATGCTTTACAACAGAAGGGACACATTTCTTGCAAAGCAAATACTCAGCTTTAATGCTATTCTGTGTCATCTCTAAAAAATTAAACTGTATCAGGTGTATTTCAAACCCATTAAATATAAATAAAAATGAAGAATACCAGTATGATGGTCCTTCTATTTCCCTGAAATATGGATGTATGGACAAGAGTGTGGGTCATGAGAGATAGCTTGTGAATGTAATTGGGGTGAATGTTCTGCAAGATTAAAAAAATTTATGACTGTTGCTCAGGTTGGCAACTGAACACAGAAGTATAATTTTGTTATTTGTTTTTCTTTGTGACTATCATGCTTATTAATGTCCAGTATTTTAAAGTTAATCTTCTTTAATTTGTCTTTAATTGCCATGACCCTAGGGCTTAAATACAATAAAACCTACTTATATCCATTGATTTTCTTTAAATAAATAGTAGCTCTATCTTTCCTAGCTTCAGTAAATTTAAATGTAATTGTGAGACCAGGGATTACAAAGTAGGTGAAAACTTGCAAATGAACCTCTGGTATCAATAAAAATTTGTAAGAAATGGATATCAATTTAAAGATTTAAAAAACTGTTAGAAAACAAAGAAGACAAATGAATAAACAAAAGTACCCCTTTACAACCATTTAATGAATTGTCACAAATATAGGTCACCCTTAAGATTGAAATGAACAAAGCTTCAATTATGAATCCATTTTCCTTTAAACAGACTGAAGGGGCAAACCTCCAAGCTTTGACAAATTCAATCTCACTTTTGGGCATTCTCACCTTTCCTTTTCAAAGGAAACTTTCTTTGGATGTTTCCCATCCAACTAAAAACAACATGGACAGCATCAGGTACAAGTGACTTTCTACTTAGCCTACATACCAAAGGGAAAACATGCATCTCTATACTATAATTTACCTCCAACCTGCCTAATGTGCAAATATATAGCCAAAATTATGTAGTTCCAATGTATTCTGTCACCTGTTACCTTTTCCCCCATTCTTGCTTTGTTACAGTTGCTTCAATTAACAGGGAGTTAAAGGTTGAGGGATAGATTGGCAGAATCAATGGGAAACATGTAACTTCAGCTATATATATTTTGAAGGTCATCAAAGATCAGGGCCCTCTAGAGCAAGAATGAGTACCTTGTACTGCACCCACCCCTTGTTGCACCAACCATCGTTCCTACGCCTGAAAATGCCGCTCCCGACTGCCCAGCCACAGGGACTAAATCCCCTACCACTACATCAAAGGTGATGCCACACACCCGCAGCGGCAGAGTGGTTAGGCCACCTAAAAGGCCGGATTTGTAGGCAGACTGCCTTTCATGAAAAGAAGGGAGATGCAGCATTATGGACTAACCCGCTTGTTTATGCTTATATTGCTTGTGCTTATATTTATAACATTGCTTGCTTGTGCTTATATTTTGTATTTGTTCTAGGTGCTTGGGTTTATAATAAACTATAAATAGTCAAATGCTACAGTGAATACTTAGCTGGTAAAAACCAAATACACTAGCAATGCCAGGAATTAAACCTGTACCCCTTGGACAAAGGATTCCCAAACCAGAGTGCCAACAACTTAGCAAGGAACACAAATGTGACCAGAGAACTATTATTTGAAAAAAGAAATATTGAAAAAAACTCAATTAATGGTTGTTGCCATTTTCTCTACTGTCCCATAAACAATATATTTTATTTAGACAAATTAATTTTAAGACAGGTATCAACAAAACTCCATCAGGGATTGTATTTACTTAAGATACAACAAGCAATGTGATTGCATAGCTTTGTGATATTCTAGTCTTAAATAATGATAAAAAAGCAAATTTACATTTGCTATTTGTTTTCCAAACCATTTTAAGCAAAACCATTTGCAACAGCAATACGTCCATGGTTAGATTAGTGTCTATCCAAAATGCTTTACAACAGAAGGGACACATTTCTTGCAAAGCAAATACTCAGCTTTAATGCTATTCTGTGTCATCTCTAAAAAATTAAACTGTATCAGGTGTATTTTGATATAAGATACTTCTAAGACTTTTAGCAAGGGGGCAGGCATTTCTTCACAATTTATACAATGTGTAAAAGAGCACCAGGGGGTGAGATTGAAAAAAAACTTTCAGGGATGGGTCTAAAGGCTAAAGTATGTTCTGGGAGGGTCTGCTTACATGGAGTACAAAGAAACTGTTTCACAGCTTTCCTCAATCCACTTTATAAGGTTTTAAAGATATGCAGACATTTCCTAAATTTTGAAAAACAAAATATTGATATGGCTTAAAATGCTACTCAAATAAAAGGAATTGCATTTCAAGAGCTAAAGCCAGAGTAAAAGAAACTGATAATTAAAAATTAAGGTAAATCTTGTTTTGTCAAAATTTCAATAGTATAGGTATAGACCATTTGAGTAAGCAATTATCTAAGACTTAGAAATCAGAAAAGGGTTGACATGGAAGCCTGGCAGTACCTTCCCAGAGTGTTTTTGATCCTAGATTAATTACTGAGTTTCATTCTTGTAACCTATTCCCTATCCAAGATAATGAAAATTAGCTAAACTAGAATTTTACGTATTTTTTGCTTAAGATTCATTACTGGAAGTTCTATTTTCCTGACTTAACCCATTTCTAAGATAGCAAACAGTAGCCAAACTAGAGTTTGACCTGAAAATTTATCCATGGCCCTATAGGTTAAGGCTGAAATGTAAAGAGTTCTGACAAAGATGCAACACATCTTGAAGCATCTAGTAAGAATAGTAATTGGATTAACAATGCTTTATAACCACTAGGGTCTTGCTTCATCAAGGTTTTATCTCTGAAGCCAAATTACCAAGCTAAGGTCAAGCCTAGGGCATCAAAAGGATGAAACAAAGATTTCCAAGTATCTACATAAGTTTTCAAAAGCATATTCAAACTCTTGACTTCCTGTCTTAAGGCCTATGTGAATCAAATTGCAGGATATAACCCAACATTTATCCAAATAGCCATAATACGAAAAAACAAAACAAAATTAAACCTTACTTTTGCGTGGCTAGAATTCTATTTGTCAGCTTATAATTCTTATTTTATATAGACTTATTTATAGCCTACGAATTCTTCTTTTCGAAATCTACGCCTGAAAAGGTCAACCAACAATTATGAATGGTAGAACGCTACGGTTAAAAACAATGACAGTTCTGGTTAAATTAGAGTTCAACCAGTCAATTGTTTCATGCAAAACCAGTCAATTGTTTCATGCAAAATCACTTTTCGGGTGTGTTCCAGCTGACAGTTTTTCAGTAACTGCAGTTACTGCGCGGTAACTGCTCATTTCTAACTGCAGTAGAGCCAGTGGGAACGGCACAGTAAGCTGACTGGCAGTAGCGTCCTTTTCGAATTAAATGCACGTGTTTAAACTTAAGGGACAGTTTAATGCTGATTAGTATAATTTTTTTTATTCCTTCTGTTTCAGAGTATTTAGAGAGGTTCTAAGCCAACCGTGGGCATTTGGCTGTCACAAATGATTTTGCTCAAATGAGCTGGTGAAAAATAAATAGATCATATACTTTTTCTCTTTTTTTATTATTTCATGACTAGAATAACACAAAACTAAGCATTCAAATAGCTTGATTGTATCTTAAGCATGTACAATCCCAGGTGGAGTTTTGTTGATACCTGTCTTAAATTGATTTGTCTAAATAAAATGGGCCTATAGCATTTACAGGATAGTAGTGGGACAACTATAGCAAGTTTTTTTTTTAATATTCTACTTTTTTTAAATAATTAGGGTAAGACAACCAGTACTGGGACACTTTGATCACTCTGCCTATTCTGGGACAGAATCTTTGATTGGGTTACAACATTTCCAATACTGGGACAAAAGACTTTAATCTTGGACACCCAATCTATACATTTATCTGGGTTGCTTCCAAAAAACCTGTTGTCTTTTGTCCCAGTATTGGACATGTTGCAATCCAACCAAAGATTCTGTCCCAGAATAGGCAGAGTTATTGAAGTGTCCCAGTACTGGTCATCTTACCCTATTGTTCTCTGGTCAAATTTGTGTTCATTGCTAAGTGGTAGGCGCTCTGGGCTGGAATGCTTTGTCCAAGGGGTACAGGTTTAATTCCTGGCATTGTCAGTTTATTTTGTTTTGAATAGGGGTTGGTGATATGACTAACCTCAGCTAGAATTGGCCTAACTTTAAATGAGTACAGATGGAAATCTAGGGACAGTAAGAAGGAAGGGCATGCAATAGCATAGGCTGGCTGGTCCCTAGCTTCCTATTGCACTACCTGGCTAAAGGACCACAAGGTCCTTTACTGGCCTACTGATTTAGCCATAAAAACTTTCTTTCAAACCCATTAAATATAAATAAAAATGAAGAATACCAGTATGATGGTCCTTCTATTTCCCTGAAATATGGATGTATGGACAAGAGTGTGGGTCATGAGAGATAGCTTGTGAATGTAATTGGGGTGAATGTTCTGCAAGATTAAAAAAATTTATGACTGTTGCTCAGGTTGGCAACTGAACACAGAAGTATAATTTTGTTATTTGTTTTTCTTTGTGACTATCATGCTTATTAATGTCCAGTATTTTAAAGTTAATCTTCTTTAATTTGTCTTTAATTGCCATGACCCTAGGGCTTAAATACAATAAAACCTACTTATATCCATTGATTTTCTTTAAATAAATAGTAGCTCTATCTTTCCTAGCTTCAGTAAATTTAAATGTAATTGTGAGACCAGGGATTACAAAGTAGGTGAAAACTTGCAAATGAACCTCTGGTATCAATAAAAATTTGTAAGAAATGGATATCAATTTAAAGATTTAAAAAACTGTTAGAAAACAAAGAAGACAAATGAATAAACAAAAGTACCCCTTTACAACCATTTAATGAATTGTCACAAATATAGGTCACCCTTAAGATTGAAATGAACAAAGCTTCAATTATGAATCCATTTTCCTTTAAACAGACTGAAGGGGCAAACCTCCAAGCTTTGACAAATTCAATCTCACTTTTGGGCATTCTCACCTTTCCTTTTCAAAGGAAACTTTCTTTGGATGTTTCCCATCCAACTAAAAACAACATGGACAGCATCAGGTACAAGTGACTTTCTACTTAGCCTACATACCAAAGGGAAAACATGCATCTCTATACTATAATTTACCTCCAACCTGCCTAATGTGCAAATATATAGCCAAAATTATGTAGTTCCAATGTATTCTGTCACCTGTTACCTTTTCCCCCATTCTTGCTTTGTTACAGTTGCTTCAATTAACAGGGAGTTAAAGGTTGAGGGATAGATTGGCAGAATCAATGGGAAACATGTAACTTCAGCTATATATATTTTGAAGGTCATCAAAGATCAGGGCCCTCTAGAGCAAGAATGAGTAGAGATGCGTACTTTGAAATACCTTCCCAGGACATACTTTAGCCTGTACACCCATCCCTGAAAGTTTCATTTTCCTAACCTAACCCCTTTCAGTGATAGCAAGAAGTCAATCAACTAGAGTTTTACTGGACAAAATTACCATCCTTTGGAATAGACTCTGAATAGTCTACCCTAGCCTACTTCTTCAATAGGATTAAAGACAGTCTCAGAATAATGATTTGGCAGCCCATAAATCCTCAACTTATCTGTAATACTTCTCCTAGGCGTGTTTACAGAGCCTAAAAGGAATTAATGCTTCAAATGCTACCATGTGGCAATTTAATGGAGCCTCAATGTTACCTGGAAGAAGTCAATCCTTAGAATGATTCCAAATGGCAATTTAAGGTAATAATTATGCCTGATATGCCAGAAAACATGGAAATCTTTAAATTAAATAATAAGTTTTTCATTGATTTAACCTACTTGCTAATAGATAGCCTACTACTCAGGGTGTCCTTTAATGTTGATCCCAAAATATGGTGATTTACTAACCTGGCTCAGATCCCTCTTTCTTTTGCAAAATCGCTGTCCCACCTTCTTCCAAGCAAATAACTTGATATTCCATTACTTCATTCTTGTCCATATTTATTTTTTGTTGAATGAGATTTTTGTTGAAGAAGGTGAATTATGTACTTACTGCGCTAACCATTCTTTTGAGCACGGTAAGAAAATCACTTACTGCGGTTACTGCCGGCAGTAACTATTCTCGTTCCCAGTGGGTTGGGCAGTAACCATTTTCCCGCTAGGAACGGAAATAGTAACCATTCGGTTACTACAGTAAGTCCCTGGAACACACCCTTCATGACAACCTGGTTTGTCACTGTTTCATGCAAAAACAGCGGTTGAGCTCAACCACACCGAGTGGTTGAGCTCAAACAGTCTCTTTGGTTGACGCGAAAAAAGGCCTTTATATCACGGAACTAGTTTATGCTCTCATAACATCAAATTCAACAACACATGTAAGTGTGTCTTTTCATTTCTGACTTTCATATAGGCCTAATAAAGTAGCCTAGTAACTCAACTTCAATTCAAACTCATTTGGTAAATTTGCTGGGATTGAGCATGTAGGGCCTGAAGGAAAACACTGACAGAATAAAAGTAGCACTATTAGACTCCTTATATTATTCTCTTACAAATATAAAGGATGTTTTTTTCACAGTCCTTTCCCTGATGTAGGCCTAGCCTATTTCTTTGATCTGTTTGTTTACCTATTGACACTTTTATTTCTTCTTTCTTAAGTGGCTTTCTTGCATTTTTTACTAGGCAAGAAGCTTCTGATGTGAGATTTCAGTTTAAATGTTAGATAAAAATATCCCAGCCTATTATTTAAAATGATTTTAAAAAAAGGGTGACAAAGGAGTCTAATTGCACCAGCAGCAGCATTTCAAAAGAGGGTAAAATTCTAGTTTGGCTAATTTTTGCTATCTTGAAAAGGGGTTAGGTTTGGAAAACAAAACTTTCAGGGACAGGTCTACAAACTAAAGTGTGTTATGGGAAGGTATTTTGAAATACCTACCTCTACTCCTTCTTGCTCTAGAGGACCCTGGGTTAAATTCTAGTTTTGCCAGGCTACTCATAGCTATCTTGGAAAGGGCTTAGGTTAGGAAAATGGGCAAATATAGACAAACGATATATACAAAATAAAAAAGGTTCTTAAGCAATAAAAATTTCTAGGGTAATTTAAAATATAGAGCATATTTCTTTTAATCAGATTATCATGTGTGCTTCCAATGTTATCCTCATTTTGAATCATTTAAATGCTATTTTCATCTAACAATTGTAGACCAAATGCTTTTAGAACATTAATAAACATTTAGACCAAATGCTTTTCATGAGTCAAGATGGAGCAAGTATGTTCCTCCTCCCAAAATTTCTTTTTTTTTAGTTTAATGTCATTCTCTCAGCAGCCCCCTTGAAGGCTATTCTGGGAGACCACACTGCTTGCCCATGATGATAAAAATAGTTCAAATAGGGAACTTCCAAATATCCAGTATCTTTTATTGTTTTTTTTTTCACTGTAATAGAAGGATATTTCTTTATTTGAACTGTTATTTATTTTCCACAAAATAATTTTTTTGAAGAAGAGGTGTGTTAAACCAAGAATGAGCAGAAATAAAGTCACATGATTATCCAAGTCAAAAACTACCACAAATCACCATCAATCAATAAATGAAATGCAAAACTGAGAGAAATTTCAATATGTAACCAGGTGATGCTCAAAACAAGCAGAAATCAATATGAGTGTGGCTGATTTGCCTAGGGGTGGAGTTAAGGAGGGGGAGTCCCCCCTCCAAAAGTTCCGAGTTGTCAGCATGCAGTTCTGACACCTAGGAATTTGGCTTATGTTTTTAGTTCAATTTAGCTTATGTGTTAGCACACTGGATGATTTTATTGTCACATTCTTCATATCCCCTTGTAGAATCAAGCTGTGCCTCCTGAAGATCAGAACATTGTTTGTTCTTTACTGATAAATAATACAACAACAAATGAATTTGGATTGACAGTTTAAAGTACACATACTGATATTTATTTCTTAAAGTGTTTTTAATTTTGGATTAATTAGAGTTAAAAGAATAAGAATGTTCACTTTTCCAGACTTCTGGTAGCTTTTAGCTAGTTCTCATCCCATGGGTGCCCATAATGTAAACTTTCGGGAGGGGAAGGTACATCTGGTCTAATCAGCACTTCCAATGTTTAATATTGACCCCAGCTCTGCACTGTCACATTCATTGAATACTGCCACAAGAGGCCTGGCTGACTGCCACCAAAGTGTCAGAACACCATCAGCATGCTGCCACAGGTTGAGGAAGCAAAATTCCCCTGATTTTGAATTAATTCGAGCCAGTTCTTCATTGCATCAACCAGACTGATGCAGCTTTTTTCTTTCTTGTGAGAACAGATGCTCACACAAATAGTATGCAAGAATTCCTTGTGCCTCCAGGGTGAGTTTTTATGGCACTTGGTATCTACCAAGTGACATATAGCAATTGCAAATTCTGTTGGTCTATTGGTCCTGATTTTGCTAGTTTAGGCCCTTCTAGATAAGCTAGGGCAATGAAATTTTGCAGGCATATCAGAGACCAGACCAATTAAATTATAAGTAGTTTTTTCCCTGTTTTGACTATCTGGGGAGGGGTGAATGGGGGGATGGTTAATTTGGAATTTTTTTTAAAAATGAGGTATTTTTAACTCATCACTAATGAGTGATCAGATCTTAAGTAAATTTGATATTTAGAAAAATATCGTGTCTCAGAGCTCATAATTTTGAATCCCGATTGGATCCGATGACATTGGGGGGAGTTGGAGGGGGAAACCCAAAATCTTGGGAAATGCTTAGAGTTGAGGGATTAAGATGAAACTTGGTGGAAAAATAAGCACAAGGCCTAGATACATCATTGACATAACCATAACAGATTTACTCTCTTTGGGGAAGGGTTAGTTCTGAAAAATTAGGAAAAATTAGGTATTTTTAACTTCTTCTCTTTTTCAGAAGATGTGGGGTTTTCACTATTCAGTCCTTTTCCTTTTGACTCACTCTGTGAGATGGACAGAGCTACTGAGTTCGTTTGCCCTTATTTATCTTGAATCTGCTCAAATTTCTTGCAGTAAAGCTTTTGAATCTAGGAGTTGAATTATAGGAGAATATATATAGATTTCTTTGCTCTGTGTGCAGAATGGTCAGCAAGACTCTTGGCTGATAGTGAAATTTTGTGGTGTTTGAAGCATTTTAAAATTTTACATTACAGAGTATACTGTGTAGACGTCAGCATATTACATTCACATAGGCAATGGTCAATTGTTTCATTTTTAAGATTACAAGACCTGCAAAGGGGGGGGAAGAGGGAACTTCACCACTTGAATGAGGGAACTGATGTGAAGACGTCTGAAATTTAGCCCATTTGATCCAGACCAAATTATGTGATAAATCTTAGAAAGGGAATAGGGGAAAGGTGACAGTGTTGAACTGTTCTTATTTAACAGTACCTCTGGTAGTCTCCAGTGATAAATGCCTCTATTTGGGATTGGTCTCCCACTTGGCTGGTCAATATTTAAAGTATTTTGCAATTTCATCTGCCTTATTGTTACCAAATATACCCAAGTGGCTTAGAATATACTGGAGATAAGTTGTTATAAATCTTAAAGCAAGATTATCAATAATCTTAAAACAATCGAACGTGTCAATATCAATCTTATACTGAGAAGCTGTAGAAAGCTGCTCTAGGCTTGATAAAGAAGGAGAATAAAATATAATATTTTTAAAATTAACAATAATAAATTCATTAACTGTGTGGAACTCTAATGCCATGATTATGGTGTTTAACTCAGCAGACATTACAGATGTGTTATCATGTAATCTCTCACCCAAAGTAATATTATGTAAACTCTCCACTAATAAACTAAACTCTCCACTTGCCACTTTCTCATTGATTTTGGACCCATTAACAAAAATTTGGAAATGGTTATTATATAATATTTTATGGAGTTTGGCAAATTTTTTTTCTGTATAAAAGCAATGGGGGTTAGTTCTCTAGTCCATATTCATTTGCAATGCCTCTAAACAGATGAATTTCTTAACCAGTTATGCAGGGTTTGAGAGTTATTGGCTTCAATTTTTTAAGATAATTAATTAGAAAAAACCTTCTTCTTTTGTTTATTGGTGATAGTCCACTCTCTGTAAGCAGAAACTTAGTATTTGTTGGTTTCCTAAGACCAAATATGAGATGGATTATATCATTTTGTGTTGTTTCAATTTTTTGCTTATTGGTCTTTGCACAAGCACCCTAAATTATGAGGCCATAATCTATATGGGGTCTTATGTGTGATTTATAAAATTGGAGTAATTTTTTCTCATTACAGCCCCAAGGTGTGTCCTAGTTTTTAACATTTTTGGGCATTGGATTGGTTTTGGCTTGTTGGGATTGTGGGGTTTCCTTTGTCCAAAAAGGAATATCTGATCTAGGTTATGATTTTCATCTCTTAGTGTGAATAAGAAAGACTTGCTTAACTTTTGGAATCTCGTTTACCCAATTGGGTTACATCAGCAACTGGGATTGGGTTACCAGTTTTGTCAGAGAGCCCCTGTTTTAGATCCTGAATAGGAATTTCTGGAGGGACGTTGTACACTACTATTTTAGCTGGGTTTTGGGTCCATCTGCTGATCTAGAATCTTGGAGGGCTATTAGGAGAGATCCATCATGGTTAATGTTTAATGAGAACATTGATTTTAACATTTTTGAAAATTGCAACCCTTAATAGAGCTATGTTTTTATGGCACTTGGTATTAACCAAGTGACATATAGCAGTCGCCAATTCTGTCGGTCTGTCTGTCAGTCTGTCTGTCAGTCCTGGTTTTGCTACTTTAGGCACTTCCAGGTAAGCTAGGACGATGAAATTTGGCAAGCGTATTAGGGACCGGACCAGATTAAATTAGAAATAGTCGTTTTCCCGATTTGACCATCTGGGGGGGGGGAGTGGGGGCCCGGTTAATTTGCAAGAAATAGAAAAAATGAAGTATTTTTAACTTATCAGCGGGTGATTGGATATTAATGAAATTTGATGTTTGGAATGATATTGTGTCTCAGAGCTCTTATTTTAAATCCCGACTGGATCTGATGACATTGGGGGGAGTTGGAGGGGGAAAACCTAAAGTCCCGGTTTTGCTATCTTAGGCACTTCCAAGTAAGCTAGGACGATGAAATTTGGCAAGTGTATCAAGGACCGGACCAGATTAAATTGGAAATAGTCGTTTTCCCGATTTGACCATCTGGGGCGGGGGAGTGGGGGCCAGTTAATTCGGAAAAATAGAAAAAATGAAGTATTTTTAACTTATGAGCGGGTGATTGGATCTTAATGAAATTTGATGTTTGGAATGATATTGTGTCTCAGAGCTCTTATTTTAAATCCGGACTGGGTGTGATGACGTTGGGGGGAGTTGGAGGGGGAAACCTAAAATCTTGGAAAACACTTAGAGTGGCGGGATCGGGATGAAACTTGATGGGAAAAATAAGCGCAAGTCCCAGATGCATGATTGACATAATCGAAACTGATTTGCTCTCTTTGGGGTAGTTGGGGGGGGGGGGAGTAATTCTTAAAAATTAGAAAAATGAGGTATTTTCAACTTACGAACGGGTGATCGGATCTCAATGAAATTTGATATTTAGAAGGATATCGTGTCTTAGAGCTCTTATTTTAAATCCCGACCGGATCTGGTGATGGGGCAGGGAGTTGGGAGGGGGAAACCTAAAACTTGGAAAACACTTAGAGTGGAGGGATCGGGATGAAACATGGTGGGAAAAATAAACACGGTCCTAGATAGATGATTGACATAAAAGGAAAGGATCCGCTCTCTTTTGGGTAGTTGGGGGGGGGGGTATTTCTGAAAAATAAAGAAAAATGAGGTATTTTTAACTTACGAACAGGTGATCGGATCTCAATGAAATTTGATATTTAGAAGGATATCGTGGCTCAGAGCTCTTATTTTAAACCCGACCGGATCTGGTGACATTGGGGGGGGGAGTTGGGAGGGAGAAACCTAAAAATTGGAAAACACTTAGAGTGGAGGGATCGGGATGAAACGTGGTGGAAAAAAAACACGAGTCCTAGATACATGATTGACATAACTAGAACAGATCCGCTCTCTTTGGGGTAGTTGGGGGGGGGGGTTAATTCTGATAAATTAGAAAAAATGAGGTATTTTTAACTTACGAACGGGTGATTGGATCTCCATGAAATTTGAGTTTTAGAAGGATATCGTGTCTCAAAGCTCTTATTTTAAATCTTGACCGGATCTGGTGACATTGGGGGAAGTTTGGGGTGGGGAAACCTAAAATGATGTGAAACGCTTAGATTGGAGGGATTGGGATGAAACTTGGTTGGAAAAATAAGCAGAAGTCTTGCATACGTGATTTATATAATTGGAATGGATCCGCTCAATTGCGGGGGGGGGGGGTAATTCTGAAAAATAAGAAAAATGACGTATTTTTAACTTACGAAGGAGTGATCGGAGCTTCATGAAACTTCATATTTAGAAGAAACTCGTAACTCCGATATCTTATTTTTAAATCTCAACCGGATCAGGTGTAATTGGGGGGGGGGCAGTTGGGGGGACCAGAAATCTTAGAAAATACTTAAAGCGGTGAGATCAGGATGAAACTGGAATGGAAGAATAGAAACCTGTCTAAGATACGTGACTGACATAACTGGACCGGATCTGCTCTCTTTGGTGGAATTGGGGGGGGGGGGGTAATTTTGAAAATTGAGGTATTTGTAACTTACGAAAGGGTGACCAGATCTTAATGAAATTTGATATTTAGAAGGATCTTGTGCTTTAAAGTTTTAGGTTAATGCTATATTGCTATAAACATTGTACATTAAAATGAACAGCGCTATCAAAACTGTACCGTGTAGTAGTTCTATATTAATGTACACAACGTATATTAATTGTAGCGTACATTAGAGTTTACATTTGTAAGCTTTTTAGTCAATCTCGTCTTCCAGAGTATGAATTTTTTGCCGGATTGAAGGTTTCTCGTATTGAAATGTTTTAATAATGTTTTAATGAAATGTTTTTAATAGTGTGTTTTAATAACACTGACATAGTTTTATTCTCCTTTTTGTATTTTGAATACTTCGACAAATTTTTCGTCAAATGCTTCGAAATACTTGGGTATTTTTTTTATGTCAAATGCTTCGAAACGCTTCGACGAATTTTTGTCAAATGCTTCGAAATACTTGGACGATTTTTTTGTCAAATACTTCGATGAATTTTTTGTCAAATACCTCGAAATACTTGGACGATTATTTTTTTCAAATTCTTTGAAATACTTTGACGAATTTTTTGTCAAATACTTCGAAATACTTGGACGATTTTTTTCCACCTTTAGTAAATAAATCAACGTAAACGAGGAAAACAGAATGAAAAGTGGATGAGAAGTAGGGCTGATGGTGTAGCTATATATGTCACATCCGCGAAATGTGTTTCTGTTGTTTCGCTGGCTGTTGGCTTTCTAATTAGGTTTTTGTCTGTTTTAGTGCAACTAATCCCACGTCTGCTACTTTTGTGTCTTTTTAAATGTCAGTGTGAACCAAGTCTCAATTTTCCATTGTCAGTATTCTACATTTGGTACTTTGATTTAGTCCAGTCCGCTTGGTACTTTGTAGTAGTGTCTTAATAAAAAGCCGAATTTATTCCTGTTCTTCCCTAAGTTTACAAAATCAAAAATTTATTATAAACCTATTGTTTTTGTTTCTTTTGTTTTTGTTTTTTTTATGAGACAGAAAAATCATGCCAAAAATTCATATCCGAGAGATACAGCAGTTTATGTATACCATCTCAAATTTCTTTCTACAGTTTATCCGCGGTTTTTTTTTATGCTTTTATTTTATTCTTTTTGTAAATGTTATTTGTTCATTGCTTCTTAGGTTTCCTGGCTTTTGTAAACAATTTTTTATTTGTCGATCTTATTTATTACTCCCTAGTTTTATTGTCACTTTGTATCCCAGTCTCTAAACAACGAACAATATTTATTCCAGTTCTTCCCCAAGTTTATAAAATTAAAAATTGCCTCATTAATTAAAAAGGGGATCTAAGGACTTATAGGATTAAAATATTTCTACGCAAGTTTCCAGATATTTTGAATTGGGCAATATCTGCGAGGAGAAATTTCTTCGAGCGAACTGTCTAATTTGTATTATATCTCTATGAATCTTCCATTTTATTACCTCCATCAAGATTTTTTTCTACTCTTTATGTGTGGAACATCTCTTAAAATATAATATATAGTGACGTATTCGTAGCTGGGAGAATTCACCTTCTTTTTCGATAAATTGGTTATATCGCTAGTACTTACTACTGACATGAAGGTAAAATTTACAAATATGTGTGTGTAAATTTTAATGTTTGTAGAAAAAAAAGTGTGACACTAAGATATTGTTTTAAATGAATAATTTAGTTAAGTAGGAAAAAATAGTGCATTTTTCTACTATTCTTTTTCCCTGGATGAGATAACTTTGTAGATAAATCTTAGTTAGTTATTTTTTTGCCCTTTTTTAATTAGTTTCCGAGAAGTTCTCTAAAAGTAGGAATAATTTTTTCCTGTTTGGGAATGAATATATGTCACAATAAAAAGATGTAATTAGTGATTTGGTCAAACCCTAGAGATCTGATCCAACTAATAAAAAAAACCTAGGAACTTAATTGAACCACTGCGACCCATGTAACCAAAAGGCTAGAGAACAATAGAAAAGGAATAAATGCAAAGTGAAGGGTTTGCGTGGACTAAAATTTTGAAGTTGGGATTAAGGTACTAGAAACTCTTATCACTTACTATGTGACAATGGCTTCACAAATAGAAAAGATGGGGTATGTAAACCTCCCCCCAAAAATTGAAAGATTTCAAGATAATTCGAATAATTTGGAGCTTAAAATTCGTTATTAGCTCTCAGACACCCGTCATTTCTCAAAGTCGGATCAATATTGAGCTGGGTGTCCAAATTTAAAAGCTTAGAGAATATACGCCTGAATGTGTTTGAGCTTGGATGTATTTTTCCAATAAAGAAATATGATAATGTTTCTCAGAATAGAACTGTAACTCCTAGCAAATTTAAAGACGTTAATTTCTTTAATTTGAACGATTCAAATTTACTGCCGGAGGCTGCCGCTCTCTCATCTCCTTACAAATTTTTGTAGTATATGATGCATCCTTAAACGCTGGAAAAACCGGATTGAAAAACCAAACATAAAATGATTTTAAGTCATAAGCAAGTTTTTAGTGAATGGCGAATAATATCCCTTTCCAATTTGCGGAGGGGGGGGGGAAGCGGCAGATCACCTCAAATAATTCCTAAAAATGATAATAAAATGATCCTGTCTTTATACATAGACTCTATGATGGACATAATCTTCAACTCTAACTGGGAAAGTATTTCTTTCAACTTAATTGAGAAAAGGAAAATCTTCATCGCATGTCGTATTTGTACTTCGTAATTTTTGCTGATACTCCCTTTTGTGTCTATAGACCTGGTTTTTGCCAGCCAAAGTGCTACCCTTCATCAAACCGTATCTTGCAAGGGTTTTGGTCAGCTTTGTGTTTTTTTTTTTAGGTGAGGTGCTCCAGCATTTTGAACGCTTAGAGTTTAAAATGGGGCTTGAATCGATAATGCTGACGTTGACACGTGCAAACAAGCTTATGCAGTCGAAAAAGCCATGGGAATTGAAGAAGCAGAATAAAATGGACGATGTGTACCTTATCCTAGGAGCTTGTATTGAAACACTCCGGATTGTTGGAACTATTATGCAGCCAATTGTTCCATCGCTATCAAGCAAGCTACTCGGTAAGTGTGTTTTTTTATCCTTTTTTTTTTCAATGGAAGAGTTTTAGGGGACGAAGCAGGTTCAAGTTGGATCTTTAATATTTCTTCCCCAACTTCTGCCATCTTATTTGAACTGAGCCAGTCTTCTTTACTTCTGTAAGACGCAAATCTCACCCTTGGTACCTTTTTATACCAAACACGCAACTCTTTAAGAAAGTTTGTAATAGTTTTACTTGCGATCCAAATTCCAGCAGTTACAACATTCTCACCTTTCTTACAGAGTGAGACGGATTACAGATGGGCATGAATGTTTACCTAGATGGGTGTTTTGGAACTATCAATTGAAAAAACATAGTATAAATCATATGAAAAATGTTGAAGAGACGCCCTCGAAGCATTTTACATATCAAGTTTATAAATCGTGAAAACTTTGAGTGACACAAGGAGAGGCCATGCAAAAGTCAGCACAAAATCCCTGAGCTGCAAATCCAGAAACATAGCCGAATATACCCGAGTATTCAAAATTCATATTTACTGATGCGATATTTCAAAACACTTACCACAAAAATCTAGATTTGGGATTACACGGGGTCAGTCTCCAAGTAAAGAAAAATAAATTACTGGCTATTTTCGGCCATTGAAAATTGCAGGATTTCAATGTTTTCTCCTGAGAATGGTTTATGCCTTTGAGTGATTAAATAAAAAAAAACTAATTTTTTTAACTGAAAGTAAGGAGCGACATTAAAGCTTAAAATGAACAGAAATTACTCCGTATATGAAATGGATTGTCCCCTCCGCAATCCCTCGTTCTTTACGCTAAAGCTTTTAATTGTTTTAAAAAGTAGCATTGTGGCAAAGAGTCAAACTTTAGCGTAAAGAGCAAGGGATTGCGGAGGGGACAACCCATTTCATATACGGAGTAATTTCTGTTCGTTTTTAGTTTTAATGTCGCTCCTTACTTTCAGTTAAAAAAAAACTAGTTTTTTTTATTTAATTTCTGAACGTTTTTGAATTAATGCATGTTTGATTTTGGCTCTCCGCACATAAATTATTGAACTGAAATTTGTATATTAATTTTTTTTTGGCTAAATGGCTTTCTCTTAGTTTTGATCAGACGATTTTGAGAAATAAGGGTTGGGGAAGGAGGCCTAGCTGCCCTCCAAATTTTCGGTTACTTAAAAAGGCTACTAGAACTTTAAATTTTTAACGAACGATTTATTAGTACAAAATATGCGTAACTTAAAAATTAACTTACGTAACAAACTTTTATATTCTTATATTTTTATTATGTGTACGAGGGGGTTTGTACCCTCGTTAATACCTCGCTCTTTACACTAAATCGTAAGTTTTGTCCCAATTCTTTAAGAATGACCCCTGAATCAAAAAGGCCGTAGAATAAATAGTTGAAATTACTAAAAATACTTTAGCATAAAGAGCGAGGTATTTATCTCCTCCTAAATACCTCGGTCTTTATGCTAAAGTATTTTTAGAACCCCTCATATGTGTAATAATCTCTGTTCGTTTTAAATTTCAATGCTATTCCTTATTTTCAATTGAAAAAATGTTTTCATGTTTATTTTTTCATTGTTATTTAATAGTAATGCTAGAAAATCCTGCGCCCTTTTCATTGAATTTTTCTTCCCCCATGACATATTCCTCCAAGGAAATATCCTCCCGCATAGCCCCCCTCCCATCAACCCCACCCCCCAAACCAAAAAATCCCCCTGAAAACGTCTGTACACTTCCCAATAACCATTACTATATGAAAACACTGGTTAAAGTTTGTAACTTGCAGCCCCTCCCCCAGGGATTGTGGGGGAGTAAGTCATTCCCAAAGACATAGTTATTATGGTTTTCGACTATGCGGAACAAAATGGTTATCTCAAAATTTTAATCCGTTGACTTTTAGAAAAAAATGAGCGTGGGAGGGGGCCTAGGTGCCCTCCATTTTTTTTTGATTACTTAAAGGGCACTAGAACTTTTCATTTCCGTAAGAATGAGCCCTCTTGCGACACTCTAGGACCACTTGGTCGATACGATGACCCCTGGAAAAAAAAAAAACACTAAAAAAAAAAAAAAATAAAGACGCACCCGTGATTTGTCTTCTGGCAAAAAATACGAAATTCCACATTTTTTTTTTACATAGGAGCTTGAAATTTTTGCTATAGGGTTCTCTGATACGCCGAATGCGATGGTGTGATTTTCGTTAAGATTCTATGACTTTTAGGGGATGTTTCCCCCTATTTTCCAAAATAAGGCAAATTTTCTAAGGCTCGTAACTTTTGATGAAAAAGACTAAATTAATTGAAACTTATATATTTAGAATCAGCGTGAAAGTTCGATTCTTTTGATGTATCTTTTAGCATCAAACTTCCGTTTTTTAGAGTTTCGTTTACTATTGAGCCGGGTCGCTCCTTACTACAGTTCGTTACCATGAACTGTTTGACTAAGCAAAAAAAAGAGCAGGTTTCTTCAACTGAAATTAAGGATCAACATTAAAACATAAACGAATAGAAATTATTACGTATATAAGGAGGATACCCTTCCGAAATACCTTCTTCTTCACGCTAACGTTATTTAAAATTTTTAAAAAGCTTCTTATTCTAATTTAACGAAGCTTGTTTTTCACTTGTCGTTTGTAAAGGACTGGGATACAAATTCATGCTTTAGCATAAAGAACGAAGTATTTAAGATGGGGCATCCCCCACATCCCACCACTGAAAATTCCCCCATAGAAATTTGCCTCCCCGAAAAATGCATGTTTACTTCCCAATGACAACTGCTATGCGTAAGCAATTGGGGATACGATTTTCTTTTATTAATTAAACGAAAAAAAAAAGTGTTTTTTTAAAGTGAAAGAAAGGAACAACATTATAACTTAAAACGAACAAAAATTAATTCGTATATGAAAGGGGTTGTTCCCTCCTCAACGCCTTGCTCTTAACACTATAGTTTGACTTTTTGTCACAATTCTTATTTTTGAAACACTGAAAACTTTAGCGTATAGAACGAGGCATTGGAGAGGGGATATTCCCTTTTATATACGGAATAAATTCTGTTCGTTTTAAGTTTTAGCGTCACTCCTTATTTTCAGTAAAAAAAAAAATTTTTTGTTTAATTCCTGAACGTTTTTCAAATAATGTAGGTTCGGATTTGGCTTTCCGTACGTGGAAAGCTAAAATGAAATTTGCATATTAATTTTGGCAGATCTGTTTCACATATGAAGGGGCCGGGCCGGACCTGATGTTTTTAATAATTAAGTATTTGTTATTAAAATATTTATAATAATCAATACTACTACTAACAACTCACCGCAACATCAAGCCACCTGAGGCTAACACAGCTACGCACGCTCCTCCATCCCAATCTATTTAAAGCCTCCCTGTTTACAGCCTCCCTGGAAGTTACCATTTCCTTTAAATATTTCTTTATGCCATCCTCCCACTCCAGCCGCAAACAACCTGCTTTCCGTTTAGCCTAGACGGTTGGCCGAAAAGGACAGTCTTTGTAAATTCACCCATTATGGCTCAGGAAAGCGGAATTGAACTACACTTTTCGTATAATCTACTGTTTGGAATACGGTCAGTCAGCTGGGTACCCAGAAAAATCTGTAGGCAATTTCTCTGGAAAACATATAGGAGATTTTGATCCACTTTTCAGAGCGCCCATGATTTTGAGCTATATTTGACCGCTGTCTTCACTTTAGTTTCCAATATTCTAATCTTGGTTTGTAGACTTGTCTTTGTAGTGTTCCGAACTTTTTTTATCTGTGAAAAAACACCCTGAGCCTTCGCTATTCTACTTTTAACGTCTTCACTGCTCCCACCGTCTTTACTAATAACACTTCCAAGGTAAGTGAAGGTATCCACCTGATGAATCTTTGTGTTACCAAACGTCACTTTTGATCTTCATGTATTCCTAGCCTTAGTGACTTAGTCCTCTCAACATTTATTTTCAAACCCATTCTAGAACTCTTAACTCGCAAAACCTCTAAAAGCTCATTCACGTTGCTCACATTTTCATCTAGGATACTTAAATCATCAGCATAATTTAAGTCCAGGAGATTTCTTCCTCTCCATTTGATTTCATGGTCTCCTATTGCCTGTCCTGTGCTTCTTAAGATGAAATCCATATAAAGGAGAATACAATACAAGGATTAAACCTTTACTAAAGATCTTCTATCAACAGTACCGAACGCTTGCTCATAATGCCTCGATAATTACCACACTCACTCTTATCACATCTCTTATACAGTGTTTTAATTAAGGTTTTCCTAAAATTGCTATGTACTGCTATGAGTATGTATTGCTATGAATCATATTCATAATCTTCAGTAACTTATTTCTAACCTTAGAGCCGCCATATTTAAGAAACTCATTTAACATACGATCAGCACATGGAGCTTTGTTATTTTTTAATCCTTTTAGTACTGTTGCTAATTCTCCCTGACAAAAACAAATCTTTCTTCACTTTTAAGATATAAAAAAATTTATTTTCTTCTATATCTTTTCCTACAACTCTTTCTCGGTTTAGCACAATGTCAAAATGTTCTACTCACCTCTCTTTGACTCTTTCCTTATCCTAATTGTGGCGCCGTTCCTATCTTTAACTGGGACAAGTACAGATTGACTACTCCCTCTCAATTTTTTGACACGCCAGTACAGTATTTTACTAATATGCCATCTAGCTGCATCTTCAGGATCTTCGGTAATTTTTTCCATGGTATCCGCTTCACACCTCCTTCGTTCATATTTTAACGCTTTCTCAACCTTCTCTACATTCCTTAGTTTTCATATGATCTATCACTCAACCAGGCCCCTTCCCCTCTTTATTGAACATAAAGCCTTTCCACTAATATCCCTAGGTGCAGTCCTAAGTTTTATCCCTAAGACACCATCAGCAAGCTCGTAAATGGTTTTCCTGAAATTATTCTATTTATCTTCCACCTTGTCAAATTTTAAACTCTTTAGTGTGGTATTCAACTGTTCCTGAAAAGTTTCTCTCAAATTCTCATCCTGGAGTCCACTAACATAATAAATTACCGGGAGGTTGTTACCCTTCCGAAATTTCAGCTTTAAATTAACCCTAGACACTATCAGATGTTGATATTTACTTTTAACATCAATGACAGCACTCCTGTATAGCCTAGTAACTTGATCCTGTCAGTCTTCGGTTTTCAATAACATCAAGAAACCTTGTTGTCTTACCATCCCGACAATACCGTGTTAACTTATGGACCATTTAATGTCTAATACCGTATTGGTCATAACTGGATTTTTATACCTACACAATTGCAACAGTCTGCAGCCATTGCTGTTTTCTTTTCCTACACCAAATTTACCTTGGATAGGATACCATCTATTGCTATTTCTACCGACCAGGGTGTTAAAATCTTAATAAAATATAATATTTCTACCAGGGACACTGTCCCTTTGCTCCTGTAATTGTAAATAAAATTCAGCTGAGTCACTACCATTTTCGTCAGTCGGCTGTGCATGGACATATACTACGATAACGGATACCCTGAACTTTATTGTCATAAAACGAGCAATTAGTACTCTATTATTAATACCTTCCCAGCCTAAACAAGAATTAGCAGCTTCCTTATTCATCATGAGCCCTACTCCTTGTCTATGTATTACATCCTTCCTGCCTCAGAAAATAAATTCTTCATCACCTAATGTGCATATGAGTTCTGAAACTCCTAACAAGTCCAGTTCGAGCTGTCTGAATTTGTCAGTCAAAACGTTGATACGAGAGTTATTTTTGAACGTCGAAACATACCAAGTTCCAATTGTCATATTCTTTAAATCATTGAAATTATTTTGCCCTCAAGAAAAGCAATGGTCATGGATACCAGTGCAGAATGGGGGCCAACGCATCTTCCCAAATCTACACTGAAGTGCGTAAACCGGCTTAGAACCGGACACCAAGAAGTCCCAGGGATCTTCAGTATGAATGGAGGCTATGCACAATCCTGGACCCATTCTTTGTCACAACATGGTTTACAGCACTTGACGATGCTCTTCTATCAACAAGAGTCAAAATTCTGCACAGACAGTCTCAAGCTTATTACATCTGACTCATTATATATTCATGCCTGCTAATATTATGCTACTACGGGGAGGTAACCCATAGTAGATAAATTAGCTAAAAAGAGAGTTTTCTGCCCGAAAACGCCCACCAAAACTGACCAATCCCGGAATTTTTGTCCATTAATCAGAATCCTGCGCGAAGGATGTGTTGTTAATTTCAATACAGTAATCTTTTTATGAAATTTAATAGAAAAAACAAGTTTTTAACTAAAAGTAAGGACCTACATTAACACTTCAAATTAACAAACTTTCTCGATATATGAGGGGGCTTCCATATCTTAAGCCCATCTCTCTTTACGCTAAAGTTTGACTTCTTTCCCAATTCTTTAAGAAAGACTTCATAAACATTAGGGCCGTTTAATTAGAATAAAAGGCTTTGTCAAAGTAATATATACGTTAGTTTAATGAACAAGGGATTTGGGCGGGTGCAGCCCCCAATCATATATGGACTAATTTTTGTCTTTTTCAATGTTGTTCTGTACTTTAATTTGAAATGAAGTTTTGATGTTGCTCCTTACTTTCAGTTGAAGAAACTTTTTTATAATTTAATTTGTGATCGCTTTTAATAACACCGAGAAATTTGGCTCCCCGCCCCCTCCGTGAAAAATTCCTTCACCAACGGAAAAATTCCACCGTAGAAAGTTGTTTTCACGTAAAAATGTCCTTCCCCCATTCCAGGGAAATTCCCCCAAGACAATTCCATTCTAGCTGAAGATTCCACGCACAAAATTTCTTGCAGGTGATCTGGGATGAAAAGTTTTTCTTATGGCACTTTCATTTGAAAAAGACTTTTTTTTTTCAAATTATTTTTAAAATCATGCCGGTAATCCCCTTCTCGGCGAATACGGTTCCCAGCAAAAAGGTGTTTTCTGGTAAAGGTTTTTTTTTTGGGGGGGGGGGCACAAAAGAAACTTTAAAAAAACGCATAAAAAAGTGAAATTGATTTCTGGGAATATTTCTGGTCTACGCTGTTATTATGAAAGTATAGAATAACACTAAACCCCAAAATGATCAGAATTTATTCCGTAGAGGAGAAGGACTGTCCCTTCTTCATCCGTACCTCCACCTCAAGGTCGCAGAAACTTTGGAGTGTGCTCAGTGGAGTAGAAAGTGTGAGTTTTTTTTAACCGAAATTTTAGCCCACTACGCCACTGCGCGTGTGGGCTGTTCTAACAGACAACAAGCTGAACGTAATCGGTGAAATCAGGCTCCAATTCGGGTTTTTAGCCTGTTGATAAAAAAGGTTCTGACTAGAACTGATTTGTAACAAATGATGAAAGGTTTCTTTAAAAAAAAATATTGCGGAATCGAACTGAACTTTTACCCTGTCGGCATTATGGTTTGTTCAATTTCAGGAATTAGATGAAATTCTTGATTGTGTTCTACGTTCTTCTTACTAAACAACTCTAGAAAATCTATTCGATAAAATATTTTCCCTCGCTCGGAAAAGAAAACTATATTGTAGGAAGATTAGGCGAGAAAAATTGTATTTGGACAAATTACTAATGTCTCTGTTGAAGTTGAAGGCCATGCTTTTGAAAGTGAAAATATGAATTAGTTTTGTCCAGTTTTCACAAATTTGTTTGTAATTTAGTATTATTGTTTTATCTATTTGTTTTGATGAATAGTTTTCTCTCAAAATATTTCTTTTAAAATCGACTGGTGAAATTTCTTCTGCATTATGGAATTTATCGTCCTCTGTAGGACATTTTTTTTTTCGTGTGGAAGCTACCTAGCCACTCAAAGGTGGTCAATGGTAGATGAAAACAGGCTAACCCTTATGCGGTTGTTTGTGACAGTAGATCTTCCAAGGATGGTGCCACCTTCATGTCGCTATTTGTCTCCAGTTCTTACGATTGATATTACGAATAAAAATATGGTCAATTTGTCCTAAGAACATTTATAACCTTTCTTTACAATTATAATTTTTTATTCTGAGAGAGCAGGCTGATTTTTATGTCTATTCATCTTCATTTGCTGAAGTTGTCGGTGACTTTGTTGAAACGATAGGTCTGGGCTGAATAGAGTCTAGGTATTTTCGGTTTATTACTCCTCTCTGACTAAAATTATAATGACCAATGGGGAGTTGCCAAAATAAAAATATAAAAATCATATAGTTTAGATTGAACTGCATTGATCATAACAATAGTTGGGGCAATGTACTGTTCATCAGAAAAAAGATTTATTAAACTGTAATACACCGAAAGTTAACTATAATGAAAGATCTGCTTTTCTTTTAAAGTGGCTGATGTAAAAAGGCTAATATAAAAAAATCTGATATATCATTCCTGATATAAGGAAATATAGAAAATCAAGCCTGACATTATTTTTTTGTTTTAATTCAAAAGACCTATTCAGTGATGTAAAACTGGTTTGGATTCCCATATGAAACTGTTACTTGAAAAAATTCTATGAAATGTGGAAAAATTATGGCTCGTTATTTGATATTGACGTATTGAATGGATGACGATATCAATTTTTTAGTCTGCTTATTTGTTTTTAATCAAAATATATGTATTCAGTGTTGCATGCAACACCCACAATATGTTGTAACTTGTGCATCAAGAAGCATCGCAATCAGCTTTAGCACCTTCATAAACAACGCACTATCAAGTTTTAGAGGATTTTGTTCTTGAACTCTTTACGACGTTATGTCTTCAATGGGTTTGAATAATATTGACATACTGATAGAGACTATGTCAGTGATGAAGATAAGTTATGTGAAAGGGGTATACGCTCACTTTGCGAAGCGAAGTTGTTGAATTCATAATCTAGATTATGAACTCACGATCCCAATTGTCGGTGGAAAAACATATTCCTGATCTAGATCATTAATGAAATGGCTAATTCACAAGCCAGGTTATGCATTTAGAATTCAGTATGTCTTGAGAAATTTTGCCTGTTTCTGGAGAATTGTTGCCGTAATCAACATACAGCTGACTATGTTTTACTTCAAAGACAGCGACATATTATTCAGTTGCGACGCTCTGCATGTTGTTATGAGAGAGAAAAAAGTTATAGATAATTACAAAATTTGTTTCACTTCTTTAAGTCTTCATCTTAAAAAAATATCGTCTTCGAAATTATCGTCGTCAAATTGTCCTAATCTAATCTGGTGGATAATTGTTGTTGAAAGTTTTCAACTAGGGAAATCACAGTTTCTTGGTAATTAAATAATCCTTGAATCCTGCTGTAAATTTATTTTGCTACCCGCCAAATTAAGTATTCATAAGTCTTCTTGTTTTGTAGACTATTTAATTTATTTCTGGAAATTTGCATGCTTGAAAAACATAATGTTCTTTCATTTTTGTGTGTCTCCTACATAAATAACTGTTATTTTACTAAGTTTTATCATTATTTTGTGTTTCTTTTTATCCGACAAAATATCATTGTTTTGCCAGCCATTGTAATTTTTTTTTTTTTTTCATTTTCTTGGTCTTCTGATAAACGGTCATTGTAAAATTGTAACTGTCATCAGCAAAGTGCCATTATTTTTATTTTTTAATGCGAAATGTGTCATCACTGTTTGTGGGAAGTGTGAGTACTTGAACTGCCTTTCCCCAGCAGTTTAAGGCCTAGAGGCTGGCTGGTACCAATACGGCTCTTCCCACTCACTCTTGCTCTCTTCTACACAATAGATCTTCATTAACAAACCAGCTCATTTTCCATTGTCTTTTTCATAGTGAAAATGTAATGGAATCACAAGGTAACGTTGATATCCTTTAGAAACTCCAAAATCTCTGAGAAAATCAGAGTTGTAGAACTCATTGATAATGGATATTTAAAGTGTATTTAAAAGTGTTTTTAAAAGTGTATTTTTTTATAATTAAGGCTTAGGACTGGGAACTAGGAATAATTTCAGTTTTACGTCACTAGGAATTTAAAATACCTCACCTAGATCTTGTTGTATTTTCGCACTGATACATAATTTATAGCTTTTGTTTGAGCAAAGCTATTTTAAAACATATTTAGAAGGGTATCTTTGACCATGCACGCAGTATGCACCGTCAGGTACTAAGGGGTGCTATAGGAGAGGTACTGAGCAATATTGCACATATTTTCTGACTTGAAGAATCAACACAGCATTTTTTTTTCAAAATCTTTCGTCTTCATTAAGGTTCTCTTGACCCTGTCTGCATATAAATTTTAATCCGATCTAAAAAAAAATCTGCCTGTTGATTTTCCTAGTTAACGGGTGGAATACCTTTTTTTTGTCCTTTTTTGGGCTCCATTTGACCCAACACATTTTTTGCAATAAGTTCACTTTGGTTCAAGGTCTTACGGCTGTCAGTTTCAAACTTATCTAAGACAACAAATTTGTTTTTGCCTATCAATTGATCTTTAGCAGCCTCCCCAACCCCAGTCAAAATGTATGGTCCCTTAGCCCAAGAACTTAGGATTATGTTTTGAGCTGAACAGAAAAAAGCTTTTTTGCCCTTTTTCGGGCTCCAGCTTTGGGCACATGTCCCCAAAAAGATTTGTTTCTGTCTTAATGTACTCTTGGCCGAAGAACTTACAATCTAAGTATCAAATTGATCACGGATTAAAAGTTTTGGCCCAAATTTATCCGTTCAGTACTGGGAGGCCGAAGGGACTATGGAAAAAAGTTTCAAGCTGAACAGAAAAAGTCGTCCTTTTTGGTGGTACCCTGTTCCCGTACTTCTACAAACCCAATGTGCTTCTGGGTGAAAAGAACGATCCCTGCAAGTTTTTACCCAATCACACCTCCATGTTCAGATTATGTCCATTTTTAATTATTTTATAAAACTATAAACCGATCTGTAAACAATTGGGAATTTTGCATAATCTATAGCGATTGTCCCAGGGCTTATGGGTCATGCCTTTATGTCATTTTTCGGACCTTTGGACGATTTTGAACACACTGGATACAATTTTATCTGATTTCATTGGGGTTCACATGGCAGTTTGCTTAAAGGGCTTCTTAGGAGGGGTGGTTGCCCTCTAATAGTAACCGAAACTCTAAAAAAATTTATACCAGTAGTTACATCAAAAGAATTGGATTGTAATGCTGATTTTATATATATAAGTTTCATCAAGTTTAGTTTTACCCATCAAAAGTTAAGAGCCTGAGAAAATTAGCCTTATTTTAAAAAATAGGGGGAAACAACCCCTAAAAGTAAAATAATCTTAACGAAAATCACACCATCAGATTCATTGCATCAGAGAACCATAATGTTGAAGTTTCAAGCTCATATCTACAAAATGTGGAATTTGTATTTTTTGCCAGAAGATTTTTTGCGTATTTATTGTTTTTTTTTTTGTTTTTTTCCAGGGGTGATTGTATCGACCCAGTGGTCCTAGAATGTCCCGAGAAGGCTCATTCTGACGAAAATTAAAAGTTCTAGAGCCCTTTTTAAATGACCAAAAAAATTGGAGGGCACATTGGCCCCCTCCCAAACTTATATTCTTCCCAAAGTCACCGGATCGAAATTTTGAGATAGACATTTTGTTCAGCATAGTCAAATAACCTAATAATAATGTCTTTCGGGACGACTTATCACCCACAGTCCTCGGGGGAAGGGGCTGCAAGTTAAGAACTTTGAGCATTATTTACATATAGTAATGGTTATTGAGAAGTAGAGGGTCAGGGGGAGGGGCAAGTGGGAGGTTATTTCCACGGAGGACTTCATCACGAGGGAAGATAATTTCTGTGAAGGGGTCCTTGGATTTTCTAACATTATTTAAAATAAAAACAAAGATAAAATAAAGGAAAAAAGTTTTGTCAGCTGGAAGTAAGCTGGGAGCAACATTAAAACGAACAGAAATTATTACGTAAACAAGAGGGTTTTTCCCCTCCACAGTACCTCGCTCTTTACGCTAAAGTTTGACCCTTACTCACAACTCTACTTTTTAAAACATTAAAGAACTTTAGCGTAAATAGCGAGGGGCTTAAGAGGGGAGAACCCCTTTCATATAGGGAATAATTTCTGTTCGTTTTAATTTTTAAAGTTGCCCCTTGTTTAATCTTATTAAGAGTCGATATTTTCTAGGTTGCAGCTATTGCTACATGCCATAAGGCTTATCTTATATTTAAACATCGTGGTTGCAGCTGTTGCCACAGAAAATGAGAAGAAGCCGTCAATTTGGAGTATCCGTGGTTAAAAGTAGGAATTGGGCCTCCACGATCGGTAAAGGGGTTGTTGAGATGAAGTAGGTTGGGCATTTCGGCGGTGTTTGAAACTAGGAAATTATATAGAATATGGTGACGGAATTTTTGGTAATTTGGAAGTAAAGGAAGGGAGGAGTTAGAGTAAGTAATAAAAGTATAAAAAATAATGAGACCGCAGTTCCGGATACTGTATTATGTTAAATGAGCTCCTGTGTATTGTGGACGTGAAATAAGATAAGCAGATGTCTATTATGTGTCGTGAATATTATTTTTGATAAAAGGATAGCTAGTGCTTTTAGAAAAGCTTGACTTGGCCTATTGTTTTAGAAAGGTGAAAGGTGTATTCAGTATATACTTAAGAAGTTAAATTGGTTACTGTAATGATGTTTACCAAACTATCATTAAGTAGGTACAGTTTAGAAAGGAAAATTTTATGGCTGTGCGGAAGAGTGTGCCGACCTATTTTTTGTGCAAAGAGAACTGAGAACTGTCTAAATTGTACAACTCCTTTAGTCCTGAATTTATAAATTATGGATAGGCGTTGATGCAAAAATAGAAAAGCTTTAGTTCTTTATATGAAATTCATATTTTGCGGTTAAAGCTTAGTAGTTGTTTGAATTTGGAGCCATAGGGTTGTGGATTTTGCTCTGTTTATGTTGATTATTTTGATGGATTTTCTTCACGTGAACAGTTTGTGAGAAATGGGAATAAACATTAAAAACTTACTCCGAGAATTACTTGAGAAAACAATGCTACAACTTTTCTGATTGCTAAGCATGATCGTTTATATATATATATAATATATATATATATATATATATATATATATATATATATATATATATATATATATATATGTATAATATATTAGTTCTTCATCACTTTTTCGATGGTTTTTATCTCCGTGGGGCTCTTAGAAAATGTAATTTTTTTAAATCACACCTTATCTACCCATGTAAGTTTTTGCCCAGAAAATTTCTTTTCCGCCAAAAACTAATCCATGCTACCCCCGCCCCTCCTTAGGTAGTGCTCATTTTCACATTTAGCATTTATCTTTTATTGACTAATTCAGTTTTTAGGAACACATTTGTATCTGTGCTTTTCCTATATCACAAAATGTTCCAGGAAAGTCTAAAAGGATTTGTTAATAGCAAGCATAATTATATGTGAAGAAAAAAGGTCTTGACCAGACATCGCAACCATCTCGAGGTTTTCGCTCTTGTAATGTATTTAGCCAGTCTTCAAAATGTATCCTTTTATAAATTTTTTAGTTCGGAAAAACATATTGTCTATTGTCTGCAAATGATTGACTTTTCTTTTCTTTTCTAGATAATGAAGTAACTGGGCAGTAAATTTCGGAAAGTAAATTTCTCTGTATAAGCCTGTTCTCTGTTGCATTCGTCTTTTTGTGTATAGACGCTTATATTTACATAAAAAGACAGTGCAACAGAACTGGTTTCTTATAATTTTAAAGTTTAAATAAAAAAACAAGGGTTCTAAACCTCAAGTTAAATAGAATCTCAGCAAAATTCGCGTATATTTTTTTTGCTCCCCTTTTTATATTTTACTAAGAAAATAGAACCCTCAAAAAAATTTTTAATCAATTTTGCTTCAATTTTTTGCTCATCCTTCACCTAACGAATTTACTGCTCATTGAAGCTGTGCAATTATGTGGCCTCTGCTCCTGCCAAAGAACCTCTTCCTGACTCAACATACAACAACATTTTTTTATTTTATATTTTAATATAAATTTAATCAATAAAATATTGTTTCTTTGTATTCTTGCAAACTGCTTGTTGTTCTTATAGCTAGGGATAGTTCATAGGGACAGAGTACAAGATAGAGAAAATTAAAATAAATACATAACTATGTTTATCAAAACAATTTATGAAGAGCACTTACTATACACGAACAACTATTGTATACTTTCAACTTTAAGCATCCCCTTTTAAGAAGGGGATGCCATGAAGGAAAAGTGATATTGTGGTTATGTTTCAAAAACAGTTTCGACAGACCTATTTTGGGCCCGCCATTTTATATTTGCGGATTAATGCTAAACTTAAAAAATGTAGCTAGGACTTTTTTATATATAGAGTGAACCTGATAAAAGTAGAAAAGGGGATCTTGCTTGTCCAAAAACCGCAATGCCAGGGTTTACTGTATCTATATGCTTACTAATAGCGAAGTAATAATAATCATAAAATGACTAAAATAATTCATTCTTTCAAATATATTGACCATCAGGTAAAGAATAATTTCAATTGAAAATATATTGCGTATTCATTGAAGAGGCAATGCTACTAATTGTTTTGGGGAGTTAAATGAGGGTTGCACAACTCATATTAATGGCCTTTTCCGTTTCTTTTTGTGCTGGATTTCTTCATTCAATTTAGTCTGTTTGGTTTAAGATTGTTAACTTAGAGGATTCGACTTATGCCCGCTCTGATCTCTAAAATTGTGTCTTTTCTTTCGCGAAAATGCATCGTTTTCATCCATTGAATTTTTAAATCAAATAACAGTGTATACAGTACTTTTGCGTTGACGATAGCTTCTGGTCTATGGATGAGCATCCTAACCCCACAAAACCTTTGGGCGTTTATGAGTATCTAGGCTTGTATGAGAAGCCTAGAGGAAACTTTTAAGAACCTAATAAAATTATTGAAGAAGAATTTTTATCGTCCTTCAAATGAACTATGCAGTAAGGTTGTGGAAATATGGCATATATTTTATGACATTTTACAAAATGTTGAAGATTAGCAAAAAAAAAATATAAAACGCCTTTTAAACCGTCGATTGTTGAAAAGACATTATACTTTTGACTGTGGGGGAGACCTGTACTTAACGCTTTCAGTCTCTAAAACTCATGATAATTTGATTATAATAGATTTTAAGTTGATTGTAAATCGAAAGTAGCTCTAGAACAAAAGAGGTTATAGCATTAAGCGTTAATTATTTATAGCATAAGTGCAACAGCATTTTTCATAAGCTTGCTCTTTGGGAAACAAGTTCTTTCTGCTGTTGTAATTGAAAATACCCTTTATAACAATTTTTTTGCCGATTCGAGCTATATGGCTCAACCCCTTTTCATAGATTGTTGGCAACAGTAGTATTTTTTTAGTAATGACTTTAGTGCAATCAGGCTGTCTAAACATAGGAATTGACTATCCCTTGTGAGGTGTTTCTTTACCTACCGTAACGGTGATACTAGTATATAGCTAGTAAGAATGGTGGGTATTCAGAAGAATATCCATTGACACCCTGTTATATCTCTAGAAGCCGTATTATTAATCCTTTGGAGGAGTATAAACAGCTTTCTATGAGCTCTGCAGAACACGGGCATTCATTTTTGGGAACAAGCTTTGTGTAAAATTTGCAGAGAATTATAATTGAGATGGATGGCATTGTGTCCATAGAAGGTATAATTTCACCATGCTTTCTTGCCCAGAAGGAACAAACCCATTCGAGAATATCTACCGCGTGAATGGATGGGGAAAATATATTTTTGAGGAGATGGGATTAATCAATTTTCTTTATAGCTTTACCTCCAAAGATGAAACCAGGGTGTTGCACGATCTTTGACTGACTAACTGATTTTTTTGTTTGTTCTCTGTCTTTGATTTTTAGAAACTGACCCTCTTGGCAATAGATAACTTTTTTGTCTCCACAAGATATACCTGTGGGTACCGGGTTGAAAAAATCAAAAAGAAAGTGTTCTCCACTAATATTTGCACCATAATGCATTTTAAATTACATAAGCCGATTTTTTTTCTGTTGACAAGATTATTACCTGCCCTTTAAATAAAAATGGTTAATGGCCTCTTTTGAATTATATTATTGAAAACAGGAAGTTTTGCATAAAAAGCAAAAAGTTCAAACCAAACGAGAACCAAAAAGTGAAATCCAAAAGATTTTGCATAAACTCATAGTTCGAGCAAAATAATTTTGATAAATCAAGCAGAAATCCATAAGAGAAGGAAACTTAAAATGAAGAAAAATGAAAAGAGTGAATGAAAGCAAGCTTAGAATGAACGTAAGTTGCCGTAAGTAAGGGTGGTGATGTCTAGTGCGGGCTAATCAACAAAAACTTCAAAAATCCTCAGAAAAACCGGTAATTTAAGGCATTGCCTAAAGTTGCTCGAGTAGGGACTATAAGAATGATTGATAAAACCAAGCAGATTAAATACGATTTTAAGTTTTATTCTGACACAATCTTCCTATATTAGCTGTCTTACAAAACAAAATTGAGTCTTCGTCAGTATGGATATATACACTGTCTGTGTCAACTAGAATTTCCCTGTGGACATTGAGATTGGCAAAGCCATTTAGCCTATTTTCAGACGTCACGTTTCTTAGGTATGCCTTGATTCTCCGAAGTGTAAAAGGAGCGTTCTGTTGTGCTGGTCGATACAGGTATAGTGATTAAAATAATAAGTAAGATATGGATGTTTGGAGAGATTGCTTTGCCACAAATATTTAGGAAATCAGTTGCATTGACATGGTGTGCCTTGTTCCGTTAGATAAATTTTTGCCAAATTTTTCTTTCCGTCATCAAACGTTTAAGGTGTTGTTTTCCAAATCTTCTTCACAAATTTCGATCAACTTCAAAAATGGCTCTTTCATCTCTTTACTTTCTTCACTATTCTGTGGATAAGTGTGAAGCAAGCAGTGAAACCCTTTTAAAATATTCTTGTGCTTTAAGAGACGCTCTTCTATAAAGTTTTATACTTTCAATCCAGAAGATGAATAAGTTAATTCTTTAAAATTGTTCTGTGCTTTCGGCTGAGACATTTCTTCTGTGTATCTGCCTGTCTACAATCCTTGTAACACTAATTGTAGTTCCATTCAATTTGGCCAAATTTCCATTCAATTTGGCCAAAGAAAATAAAATCAGTGAAAAATAGAATGTTAAACTTTATTTTGCCAAGGGGGGAGGGAAGGTGTCAGCACGCCATAAGTTGAACACCTTACGAATCGTGCATGTTGTTTCAATATCTCTGGCGGGGTGTCCATATTGCTGATGGACGGGTTCTCTTTAGTAAACAAACGTAGTGAGAGCCAATTCAAGTTTTGTTCCACTTTCTTTTTGTAGCTCTTTAATGTTAACAATGCTTGATATAGCAACAGGGCCCTTGACTGTTACTTGGTGCTTTGCTCAATCTTTGACAAAATTTTTAAGGCCTACTACCGCTCTATCTTGAAAGATCCATAGAACTTGCTTGCTTTTTTTTTTTTTTTTTTTTTTTTACTTAACTAAGTATTTACAGTATACATTACAATATAATACTCTTCTGATCTTATCAAGTGCCTGGCAAAAGGCTCTTTAGAAGGGCAGTCCAGTAGACGTGAAACAAATATACCCTCATTCAAAATTTGATACAATCCAAATTTCAATTTTCAACCCATCAACTAACAGTGGTCCCCCAATTACCTAAAAAAAATTCACATAATACCAATCTATTAGCTTTATTCATGTTCATAATTTTTCCTTTTTCCATTTCAAACACCATAATTAGTTAAGGCCTTTTTATTGTAGTTGCCCTGAAAAATTGAAAAAGTACACCAGCTTTGCCTGAAAAACTTTATTGAAGACGGCTGAATGTGAAAATTGCCTTTGCTTTTGAAATTTATTCTGCTTTTCAACTGGCTGCAAACTACCACGTTTTCTTATATTTTCTCATGCTGTCGATAAATGAGTTTCTTAAATTGAAATTGCTGGAACTCAAATAAGGAGAAATAATATGTAAACATATCGTACAGATAAGTAAGTATCTGAACCGTCTCTATTTGACAATAATATGAAAAAAACTTCGTTTTCTTAAAGAGTTAAAGAGGCTGCGTCCCAAAGTCGAACCTTAAAACGTACAGGAATTAGAAGAGGCAGTTGGGGGGCTGCCGCCCCCCAAACCGCCAGCTTTTAAAGACTCTTTTGTACAGGTTTTTTTTTTGGGGGGGGGGGGGGACTTCATTGTTACTAATTACTAGTTTCGGCGCAATGGTTCTCCTGTCCTCTTGTGTTTAACATTTTTCGAAGTTATTCCATTATTCATTCATTTCAATTTTTTGTTAATTAAAAGAGGGCCTTTCCGAAGCCAAGAGCTGGGGGATAGCAAAAAAAACAAAAAACCTGTACAAAAGAGTCTTTAAAAGCTGGGGGTTTGGGGGGCGGCAGCCCCCCAACTGCCTCTTCTAATTCCTGTACGTTTTAAGGTTCGACTTTGGGACGCAGCCTCTTTAACTCTTTAAGAAAACGAAGTTTTTTTCATATTATTTCTGTACGTTTTTCTACAATCCATGGTGGATGTAATTTAATAATTAGACTATTAGGACTATAAGAAGACTATTAGGAGAGGCAAACCCCCCGCTTTTAAAGACTCTTTTGTACAGGTTTAATTTTTTTTCATATTAATTCTGTACGTTTTTCTACAATCCATGGTGGATGTAATTTAATAGTTCCTGTACTCCTCGTACAGGAATTAGGAGAGGAACCCACCCCCGCTTTTAAATCATTGTATAAAATAGAAAAAAAAATAGATAGAATGACCGAAATGTTTCTTTTGCTCATAAGAAGCTAATATTCTGTTATCTCTCAAATGATAAGCTGTCCAGGTGTTATCAAAATTTTTTTGATGTTGTGAAAAAAAATCGCCCGTAAGGGACTTGAACCTTTGACCAGAGGATTAAAAGTCTCACGCTCTACCAACTGAGCTAATAACTTGCAAGTGTGTAAATATAACTTCTCAATAGCTTTTAAAAATTTCAAATTAACATGGGCTCTTATGGAGAGAAATCCGTTAATTTAAATAGCTAATGGGTGGTTTCTGGAAAACAGGGAAGGAGTTATCGGATCAAGCTGAAATTTCGCGGATAAGCTCCTGGGCCGTAGGGGACCTTAACTTGTGAATTTCAGCCCGATCGGACAACGTTAAAAGGGGTGGGGGGGGGGGGGGTTGGAGGGTCGAAACTTTCGGGGGGTTAAGATTTTCCTACGAAACTTTCATGGGCACTTACTCGGAGAATTCCGCATCGAATGAGTCTTCGTACACCCAGATCCGATGTCGGATGTGACCTGTAGGCGTGGCGAAAAAAAAAGTAAATGAATTTTAAGTGGCTATGCGTGGTTTCTGGAAAACAGGGAAGGAGTTATCGGATCAAGCTGAAATTTCGCGGATAAGCTCCTGGGCCCTAGGGGACCTTAACTTGTGAATTTCAGCCCGATCGGACAACGTTAAAGAGGGGCTTGGGTTGACAGGTCGAAACTTTCGGCCAGATTTTCCCCATGAAGAAAAAGTTGGAGGGGGATGAAATTTTGCAGGTTTCTTAGTTGGAGCTCGGGCTACGAAATGCATCCCTCCCCATCCGTCTGCGACCACTGGAACCGAAGATCGCTTAACATTGTCGTGTGTCGCCTCTTTATAGAGGCACGAGTGTGCCTCCTTGATACGGGAGAATAAGGACACGGACAAAAAACGAAGCTATCCACAGCAAAAAAAGAAAATAACAATTTTGCAAAAAAAAAAAAATCTGATTTGAGCCATGATTTCAATGAGGCTTTTTCATGAAGACTTCGCGCTTCTGATTTTTTTTTTTTTTTTTTTTTTTTCTTAGCAACTAAGCGGATTTGAAAATTGTTTCCACTCAATCAATTTTGCCTAAGACAGCTATAATAAAGAAAGGTCAGTACTTGGAATTCTAATTTTTTTTTCTTTTGTTGTCCTGTTGCCTTGCATTGTCTTGCTTTCCTGCTTGGTCTCCGAACTTATTTAAGAAAACGCTCTAGTATGTTACTTTAAAAATCTAACCCAAAATACTACTCGAACCTTGTTAGAAACTATATAGGATTAATCAAAATATAGCTCATGCTTTGTATACAAAATATTTTGTTGCTAAACTCCAATTTAGCTCAGGTTCGTTTTGATGGAAATTGGCATTAGGGCATTGTCAATAGTCCTTATCGAATTTACTTGTTATGGCACTTGGTATTAACCAAGTGACATATAGCAATCGCCAATTCTGTCGGTCTGTCTGTCGGTCCCGGTTTTGCTACTTTAGGCCAGGGCTGCCAAATTTTTTTTAAGGAGTGTGTCATATTTTTTCCGAAAATGTGCTTTTTGTGTCATCTCAGATTTCATAATGTGTCACAAAATGTGTCATTTTTTGCTACAAGTGGTATCATATTTAAGTGTCAAATCTTTATTTAGAGTTTTGAATACATAATCTTTTCCAAATCAGTTCAAAAAGGAGTAAACTTATCCTTAAACTATTATCTTGGGACCGAGACGTTTTTATGGCGTCATGAAAGTAATAGGAACATTCGATTAGATTAATGTTAAACACTATGAATTTGTGCCTGGGTGGCCAACGAGGCAAGTTTACATTTATTAAAGTTTTAGTGACAATCAATTCCGAGAGTAAATTAAAGACTTTTCGCATGACGTCGAAATCGTAATCGGCTAAGCTTTAGTTGACACCTTTGAAAATGGAAAAATACAAGACCACAGTAGGTGCGTTTGAGTTTTTTAGTTTGCGAGCAAAACTTGTCCGAGACCTGGATTCAATCGAGAAGAAATTCGTAAAAATGAAGTATAACGCCTGAACACGCTTCTTTTTGTTTTAACATGCTTTGTGCCTACTTTTCTTCTCTTGTACAGCATGTCACTTTGACTCGGCAATCGGAACTTAGTTCCCAGAAAAAATAGTTCCAACTATCTGTTTATCAACTTGTCTGTGGTTCATTGTGCCCTCATTGAAGCTTAGCTTGAACCAACAATACTACTAAGCCGTCTTCCTGTCTTAATGGTTACAATCGTACTTCTAATTGACCTAGAGGCCGAGGAAAAATGTAAGCCAAAATCAGTCGCATATTTGTACTACAAAATACAGATGAATACCAGATATATAAGCACTGAACAACTTGGTAACCTCTCACACACAAACCCCTCTCCCCAGAACTTCAAGTATTTTCAACCCTGGCTTTATCTAGGGCTCATTGGTCTCTTCTTCTTTCTCCTTGTACCAGGCCATAAAGTTCTTCCGCGTATCGGACGGAATTTCCCAGTCGTGCACGGTTCCTGTGGTATGAGAGACCAGCTGCTTTTCATGCGTCAGTGAGTCTATCGTGTCGAAAAGTAGACTGTTCCTGAGTTTTGTCTTTATATTTGATAGAACTGAAAATTGACGTTCTGCAGGTGCACTGGAATACGGAACAGCACACAGATTTAGCATGAAAAGGGACAGCTCTTCGAACTGTTACTTGCCTTGAGCATCTTTCGTATTCAATAACGTGTTCCAAAAGGACATTTCAGTTCCCATGGTTCTGATAATCTCATCCCTGCTCACTCATCAAGATCTACTGAGTCTCTATTACATCCCTTGACCTTTCTACTTCACCTTCATGTTTCCCAAGTAAGCTGCTGAACCGACCAGTCAGTCCCACTAGAGTGTCAGCTTTTCCACTTAAAGCAGTCACTGGGACTAAACAAGCCAGAGCTTTTAAAGTGGGATCAGAATGATCAATTCATTTCCTCATTTGTTTGATAACTTCTACAAGGAGGTTCAGGCAGTTCAACCTAAACTGTTTGAGATTATTCGAGGGTATCATATCCTTATATTTCAGCACGTATATTTCGGTATTTGGAGCAAGAGAAATCTCGGAGATTTCCTTGAAACAGCCTGAGATCATGGGTATGACAAAAGCATCATTATTCTCTAAGATGTCAGTTTTGACAAAAGACTTCATGATAGACTTCATGGTTGCCCTTGAGCTGGAAAGGAGTCTGTGAATGCGAGTGTCGCTACTCTGGAACTCAAAATTCAAGCAATTGATCTTGTTGACCTTTTTCATCCTTTTTAAGTGAAACAAGATAAGGATAGAATGAAGTAATCTTGTTTGAAAATAGAAGTATGTTCAGTTAGAAATTTTGAAGATATATTTATTTACTCAATGTGTAAGCCATTCAACTAGCTTCAATCTAGTATTTATGTCATATTTGTTGGTGCCTTGTTAAGCCAGATGGATTATTCTGAAGGAAAGACTTCTCTGGAAATTTTTAATCTTGTCCGAGGTGGAATACCCCTCCTGTACTCTTAAAAATGTGAGTTGCTGCTTATGTATACAGCTTTGGTAAACTGCACGCTGTTTACTTTTTACTATTAAGTACGTACCAGTTGGCTACATCACATACTCAATCAAGCAGCCAATTAAGTTCAGATATTCAACGTGCATTTTGATTTGAAATTTCCACCTATGGCTGTTTTCTTCTAGTGGTTTAAATTTTAAATATGGTGATGGCATCTGTCCTGTATTTCGCACTGTTTGTATACTACTGTCACTGTTAGGTAGTGCTATTCCCCTCCGTTAATTTGTAGCTTTTCTGGAGGTAGAAAACTGAAATTTTACTTTTCTTTTATTACCATTTAAAAAACAAGACTTGGATGACAAAACTGTGTCATTTTTTTTTGAAAAATGTGTCATTTTCGTCAATTGTGTCATTTTTTATCGAAAAATGTGTCATTTGCGTCGATTGTGTCATCATTTCGACTGAATGTGTCATTGTGTCACGTAACATCAAATTGTGTCATTTTGACACAAAATGTGTCAATTTGGCAGCCTAGCTTTAGGCACTTCCAGGTAAGCTAGGACGATGAAATTTGGCAAGCGTATCAGGGACCAAACCAGATTAAATTAGAAATATTTGTTTTCCCAATTTGACCATCTGGGGGGGGGGGGGAGTGGGGGGGCCGGTTAATTTGCAAAAATAGAAAAAATGAAGTATTTTTAACTTATGAGCGGGTGATTGGATCTTAATGAAAATTGATGTTTGGAATGATATTGTGTCTCAGAGCTCATATTTTAAATCCCGACTGGATCTGATGACATTGGGGGGAGTTGGAGGGGGAAACCTTAAGTCCCGGTTTTGCTACTTTAGGCACTTCCAGGTAAGCTAGGACAATGAAATTTGGCAAGCGTATCAGGGACCGGCCCAAATTAAATTAATCCCAATTTGACCAAATTATCCCAATTTGACCATCTGGGGGGGGAGTGGGGGGCCGGTTAATTCGGAAAAAATAGAACAAATGAAGTATTTTTAACTTATGAGCGGGTGATTGGATCTTAATGAAATTTGATGTTTGGAATGATATTGTGTCTCAGAGCTCTTATTACAAACAAGGGAAACCTAAAATCTTGGAAAACACTTAGAGTTTAGGGACCGGGATGAAACTTGATGGGAAAAATAAGCGCAAGTCCCAGATACATGATACATGATACATCGTTTTCCCGATTTGACCATCTGGGGGGGGGGGGGGAGTGGGGGGCCGGTTAATTCGGAAAAAATAGAACAAATGAAGTATTTTTAACTTATGAGCGGGTGATTGGATCTTAATGAAATTTGATGTTTGGAATGATATTGTGTCTCAGAGCTCTTATTACAAATAAGGGGGAAACCTAAAATCTTGGAAAACACTTAGAGTTTAGGGACCAGGATGAAACTTGATGGGAAAAATAAGCGCAAGTCCCAGATACATGATTGACATAATTGGAACTGATTCGCTCTCTTTGGGGTAGTTGGGGGGGGGGGTAATTCTTAAAAATTAGAAAAAATGAGGTATTTTCAACTTACGAACGGGTGATCGGATCTCGATGAAATTTGATGTTTAGAAGGATATCGTGTCTTAGAGCTCTTATTTTAAATCCCGACCGGATCTGGTGATGGGGGCGGGGAGTTGGGAGGGGGAAACCTAAAACTTGGAAAACACTTAGAGTGGAGGGATCGGGATGAAACTTGGTGGGAAAAATAAACACAAGTCCTAGATAGATGATTGACATAAACGGAACGGATCCACTCTCTTTGGGGTAGTTGGGGGGGTATACCTGAAAAATCAAAACAAATTAGGTATTTTTAACTTACGAACGGGTAATCGGATCTCAATGAAATTTGATATTTAGAAGGATATCGTGGTTCAGAGCTCTTATTTTAAACCCAGCCAGATCTGGTGACATTAGGGGGGGGGGTTGGGAGGGGGAAACCTAAAACTTGGAAAACACTTAGAGTGGAGGGATCGGGATGAAACTTGGTGGGAAAAAACACGAGTCCTAGATACATGATTGACATAACCAGAACGGATCTGCTCTCTCTGGGGTAGTTTGGGGGGGGGGGGTTAATTCTGAAAAATTAGAAAAAATGAGGTATTTTTAACTTACGAACGGTTGATTGGATCTACATGAAATTTGATATTTAGAAGGATATCGCGTCTCAAAGCTCTTATTTTAAATCCTGACCGGATCTGGTGACATTGGGGGAAGTTTGGGGTGGGGAAACCTAAAATGATGGAAAACGCTTAGTTTGGAGGGATTGGGATGAAACTTGGTTGGAAAAATAAGCAAAAGTCTTGCATACGTGATTTACATAATTGGAACGGATCCGCTCAATTGGGGGGGGGGGGTAATTCTGAAAAATAAGAAAAAATGACGTATTTTTAACTTACGAAGGAGTGATCGGATCTTCATGAAACTTCATTTTTAGAAGGACCTCCTAACTCAGATATCTTATTTTAAATCTCAACCGGATCAAGCGTAATTGGGGGGGGGGGCAGTTGGGGGGACCGGAAATCTTAGAAAATACTTAAAGCAGTGAGATCTTTTTAAACTGGATGGGAAGAATAGAAACCTGTCCAAGATATTTGACTGACATAATTGGACCGGATCTGCTCTCTTTGGTGACATTCGGGTGAGATTTGGTGAGATCCTGTGACATTCGGGGGAGTTGGAGGGGGAAACCGGAATTCTTGGAAAACATGAAAATTGGGGTATTTATATTTTATGAATAGATGATCGGATCGTAAAGAAATTTGATTTTTAGCAGGAATTCATGTCTCAGAGCTCTTATTTCAAATCCCGACCAGATCTTTTGACACTGGAGGGAGTTGGAGGGGGAAATCTTGGAAAAACACTTGGAATCTTCATGAAACTTCATATTTAGAAGGACCTCGTAACTCAGATCTCCTTTTTTAAATCTCAACCGGATCAAGCGTAATTGGGGGGGGGGGAGTTGGGGGGACCGGAAATCCTAGAAAATACTTAAAGCAGTGAGATCAGGATGAAACTGGATGGGAAGAATAGAAACCTGTCTAAGATATTTGACTGACATAATTGGACCGGATCTGCTCTCTTTGGTGGAATTGGGGGGGGGGTAATTTTGAAAATTGAGGTATTTTTAACTTACGAAAGGGTGACCAGATCTTAATGAAATTTGATATTTAGAAGGATCTTGTGCTTTAAAGTTCTAATTTCAAATTCCGACCAGATCCTGTGACATTCAGGGGAGCTGGAGGGGGAAACCGGAATTCTTGGAAAACATGAAAATTGGGGTATTTCTATCTTAAGAATAGATGATCGGATCGTAATGAAATTAGATTTTTAGAAGGAATTCATGTCTCAGAGCTCTTATTTCAAATCCCGACCAGATCTTTTGACATTGGGGGGAGTCGGAGGGGGAAATCTTGGAAAAACACTTGGAGTGGAGGAATCCGGATGAAGCTTGGTGGATAGAATAAACAAATGTCCTTGATACGTGATTGACAGAATCGTACTGGTTTCGCTCTCTTTGGGGGAGTTGGGGGGAGGGGTTCAGTGATTTGGCGAGTTCGGTGCTTCTGGACGTGATAGGGCGATGAAAATTGGTAGGCGTGTCAGGGAGCTGCACAATTTGACTTGATAAAGTCGTTTTCCCAGATTCGACCATCTGCGGGGCAAAAGGGAGAGGAAAAATTAGAAAAAATTAGATATTTATAACTTACGAGTGGGTGATCGGATCTTAATGAATTTTGATAGTTAGAAGGACCTCTTATTTTCCTTTTTAAATCAATCTATTGATTCATAGAATTTTGTTAGAGCTCATACCATATGATCTCTTGGGTCTTAGCTCTTCTCGCCTCGTCACAAGTGCCATATGAGCTCTTAGCTCTTGTTTTTCAACCAAGTGACATAGAGCGATAGCAAATTCTGTCGGTCTGTCTGTCTGTCCCGGTTTTGCTACTTTAGGCACTTTCAGGTAAGCTAGGACGATGAAATTTGGCAGGGGTATCAGGTACTGGAACATGTTAATTCATAAATAGTTATTTTCTCGATTTGACCATCTTGGAGGGGGGCGGGGGCCCGGTTAATTCGGAACAAATAGAAAAATGAAGTATTTCTAACTTACGAACGGGTGATGGGATCTTAACGAAATTTGATATTTGGAATGGTATTGTATCTCAAAGCTCTTGTTTCAAATAATTCGGAAAAAATGGAAAAAATGAAGTATATAAGGGAGTGGGAAATCAAACATGATTTATAAGCTTTCATATGTTTTTATGGCACTTGGCATTTACCTAGTGACATATAGTAATCGCAATTTCTGTCGGTTCCGGTTTTTCGAGTTCGGGCACTTCCAGATAAGCTAGGACGATTAAAGTTGGCAGGCCAGACCAGGACGAGACCAGATTAAATAGAAAGTTTCTTCCCCGATTTGACCATCTGGGGGGGGGAGAGTCTTGGAAAACGCTTAGAATGGAGGGATCAAGATGAAACTTGATTTGAAGAATAAGAACAAGGTCTAGATACGTGATTGACATAACTGGATCGGATTCGCTCTCTTTGGGGTAGCTGGGGGGGATTTCTAGTGCTTTGACGAGTTCAGTGCTTCTGGACGTGCTAGGACAAAACAGAGTGATTTAAGCTACAAAATAACATACAGCTACCGTCATCAGTAGTAATTCTACTGATGACGATCGCTGTATATGTGACAGAAATATCTGGACTTTTTTTTTTACTGTAGATGAATGGATTTATCCCCACTTAAAAATTTATTTGTTCGTCATAGAACGGCAGTGTGGTGTAAGACAAGAACACCTAATTTAAGGTATTACGTCAACAAATAGTCCAAGAACCTTTTGAATGTAAGACTAAGAAACTTTTCACATAATCTCTGTTAAAATTACGAATATTGGAACAGAAAAAAAAACAAATTTTAATAATTAGCTTGTTTGTGACCCGTTTGTGACCATGCTTCTACTTGTGACCCATACACAAATACATACCAGAAAATATCTCCATTAATTTTACCTTTATCCTGTTTTTCAGGGAAGTTTTCCAAATACATTTAGATTCAAAAAGCTGGTTTTATCTCCATCTCTATCTTTTATCTCCAATCGATTAACGTCCTTTTTCTTTTCTAGGTTGAAAATCAAGAAAGCTGAGCAGTAAATTTCGAAACTATCTGTGAGGTCTGTATACTGTTGCCGTCTTTTTGTGTGATAGCATTTATTTTCACAGAAAAAGGCGTTGCAGCAGACGTGGCCCATAAAATTATAAAGTTTAAGTAAAAACCAAGGGTTCTCAACCTTAAGTAAAGATAATTTTCAGTAAAACTGTTATTTATTCTTTTTTATCTCCCCTTTTCATGTTTTAAAAGAAATGGAACCCTTAACATTTTCAAATCTATTATATTTTTGGCTCATCCCTTCCTAAGCGAATTTACTGCTCATCTAAGCTCTTCTACTCCTTGTGTGGCCTCTCCTCCTCAGCCAAGGAGCCGCTTCCTGAGTCAAGAAACAAAAAAAAAGAATCATACACACTTTATTTTCTTCATCTTAATAAAAATTGTTAGCTTGTTTAAGTGAAACTTTCTTATTTTGTTTACTTATAGATTATCGTGTACTACTTGCCGATCCTAAGGAAAGGAATTATTTAAGGAACGCTGATAAAATGATTGAGTCAATTGAAAAGGCGATCTTGCTCAAAACCATAGTCCATGACTGGTTTTTTTTATAGAAAAAAAAATACCACATCTTTGCGCTAAAATAAACAATCAATCAATCATTTTATTAATACTAATTGCAAAATGATAAAATAGACCAATATTTCCAATATAATTATTGAAGCAATCAATTGGTGAAGCGATTCTTTCAGTTTTAAGTTTGATAACTTAAGAGGAGTAGCTTTTTGCTTCGGAAGTGAGTTCAAAGCCGGAAAATCGGTCACTTCTAATTGAAATATTTGTGGAAATCTAACAATATTATAAAACCCACTCTTGAATATTCCTCAAAAGAGACCATTAAAACAGGGTGTTGTTAAAAGTTGGGCATCAAAAGAGTAAGATCATTTAATAACTAAAAATAGTGTCAATCAAGCATGTATTATAGCATTAGTTAGCTCTACCAAATAGTAAAAAAGATGAGAACATCATTTTTGGAAATATGAAGTAAATCGGTAACTTGATTGTAAGCCATCAGCCAGCAATGATGCATCTTCAAAGTTGACTGACGAAGCTGAAAACTTGAGCTGTGAGAGAGGGGAAGGGGTGTAATTATTACAGTACTAATTTTAGCATTATCAATAGCTTCAAAATTTTCTTTGTAATTTATATAAATTTGTTTTATTAATTTCTTTAAGCCTTTTTTTATTAACATTTTAAAAATTAGTTTCGGAATGGGTGATAGTAATACAGAAGAGAACCCAATAAATTATATACAAGTGTTTTGGAGCAATAAGTATAAGAGTGTCCTTGGGAAGGGGTATATTTTAACATGTAATATGTATGATTTGTTATAGGCAACAAAAAAGAATTTTTAACATTTTGGTACATGGTCCCATGACCCTCTCCCCCTGCAAGCATACATACCTGATTTAAAACAAATCGCCTTGAGACAATCAATTACACCACAGAGACTAAATTAAAAGATTAGGTACACTTTAAATTAGCAAGGTCATCAGAATAGAAATACCTTTTTACCCGTTTAGCCCATCTTAGCTGGCTGAGAACAAGGATTTTTCTTGTATTTCTCTTTAGGTCGTTTCAGGTTATGAAGTTTTTAGGACAATAAATTTTTGTCTATGTACCCACATTGAGCCAAATAAATGAATAAGTGAAGCTAATTAGTTAAATTTTACAAAGCTTTTCGTCTGAAAAATCTCAAACATTACAAATTTATTGATCCCCAAAGATGACAACTAACGATTATAAAATTAACAGGCAAGGCCGTATCCAAGGTGGAGGGGGTACGGTTTCAGTGTACTGTACTTGTAGTTCACAAAAGATTTTTTTTTACAAGGGGGAAACCCTTTCTTTCCCTTGGAAAACTGAAAATCACCAACTCCATCTAAACTTCGGTGATCTGACCACTTGTGTTATTTTGGACACAATAAATGTTAGAAAGTGTAAAGGAAGTGGCATAATATCAGGAATGAAACTGCCCGCTCAAAGCTGAAAAGCCTACTTAGACCTGCCGAGATTTTTTCACGCTAATCCAGGCCTTCCTAGCGAAGATTTGATTTTGACATGAAATACAACTACTTCTAACAACTCACTGAAGCACCAAGCCACTTGAGGCCAACCCAGGCACGAACGCTCTTCTCCCATCCCAATTTATTCAAAGCTTCCCTCTTTACATCCTCCCAGGTATTCCAAATTTCCTTTAAGTCTTTCCTTACAATATCCTCCCATCCAAATCGGGTACGACTTGTTTTTCGTTTGGTGCTAGACGGTTGGCCGACAAGTACTTAAGACTTATTGACTTGAAATAATTTTAAACAAGAGCTAAGAGCTCATATGGCACTTGTGAGGAGGCAAAAAGAGCCAAGACCTCATATGGTATGAACTCTAACAAAATTCAAAGAATCAATAGATTGATTTAAAAGGAAAATCCGAGGCTTAATGCCGGTTCTAAATATCAAAATTAATTAAGATCCGATCACCCACTTGTAAGTTATAAATACCTCATTTTTCTAATTTTTCCTCTCTCTTTAGCCCTCCAGATGGTCGAATCTGGGAAAACGACTTTACCAAGTCAATTTGTGCAGCTCCCTGACACGCCTACCAATTTTCATCGTCCTAGCACGTCCAGAAGCACCAAACTCACCAAAGCACTGAACCCCCCCCCCCCTCCAACTCCCCTAAAGAGAGTGAATCCAGTACGGTTACGTCAATCACGTATCTACGACATTTGCCTATTCTATCAACCAGACTTCATGCCGATTCCTCCACTCTAAGCGTTTTCCAAGATTTCCGATTTCCCCCTCCAACTCCCCCCAATGTCACAGGGTCTGGTCGGGATTTGAAATAAGAGCTCTGATACATGAATTCCTTATCAATACCAAATTTCATTAAGATCCGGTCACCCGTTCTTAAGTTAAAAATACCTCGATTTTTCTAGATTTTCCAAATTAACACCCCCCCCCCCCCAGCTCCTCCAAAGAGATCGGATCCGTTCCAATTATATCAATTACGTATCTAGAACTTGTGCTTATTCTTCCCATCAAGTTTCATCCCGATCTCTGCACTCTGAGCGTTTTCCACAGATTTCTGTCTCCCTCCTCCAACCCCCTATGTCCCCGGATCCAATTCGAGTCGAAAATGGAGCATCTGAAACATAATATCCTTCTATATATCAAGTTTCATCAAGATCCAATCACCTATTCGTAGGATAAAAATGACCTAATTTTCACGTTTTCCAAGAATTCCGGTTTCCTCCTCGAACTCCCCCCAATGTTACAGGGTCTGGTCGGGATTTGAAATAAGAGCTCTGATACATGAATTCCTTCTAAATATCAAATTTCATTAAGATCCGGTCACCCTTTCTTAAGTTAAAAATACCTCAACTTTTCTAGATTCTCGAAATTAACACCCCCCAGCTCCTCCAAAGAGAACGGATCCGTTCCAATTATGTCAATCACGTATCTAGAACTTGTGCTTATTCTTCCCATCAAGTTTCATCCCGATCTCTGCACTCTGAGCGTTTTTCAAGATTTCTGTCTCCCTCCTCCAACCCCCTATGTCCTCGGATCCAATTCGAGTCGAAAATGGAGCATCTGAAACATAATATCCTTCTATATATCAAGTTTCATTAAGATCCAATCTTCTATTCGTAGGATAAAAATGACCTAATTTTCACGTTTTCCAAGAATTCCGGCTTCCTCCTCCAACTCCCCCCAATGTAACAGGGTCTGGTCGGAATTTAAAACACGAGCTTCAAAGCACAAGATCCTTCTAAATATCAAATTTCATTAAGATCTGGTCACCCGTTCGCAAGTTACAAATACCGCATTTTTTTCCGGATTACCCCCCCCCCAACTCCGCCAAAGAGAGCAGTTCCGGTCCGGTTGTGTCAGTCACGTATCTTAGACTTGTTTTTAGTCTTCCCATCCAATATCATCCTGATCTCTCCCCTTTAAGTATTTTCTAAGATTTCCGGTCCCCGCATAACTGTCCCCCCCCCAATAACGCTGGATCAGGTTGATATTTAAAATAAGAGATCTGAGTTACGAGGTCCTTCAAAATATTAAGTTTCATGAAGATCCGATCACTCCTTCGTAAGTTAAAATACGTCATTATTTTCTAATTTTTCAGAATTACCCCCCCTCCTCAATAGAGCAGATCCGTTCCAATTATGTCAATCACGTATCTAAGATTTCTGCTTATTTTTCCCACCAAGTTTCATCCCGATCCCTCCGCTTTAAGCGTTTTTCATAATTTTAGGTTCCCCCCCCCAAACTCCCCCCAATGTCACCAGATCCGGTCGGCATTTAAAATTAGAGCTTTGAGACACAATATCCTTCTAAATTTCAAAGTTCATTGACATCCGATCACCCGTTCGTAAGTTAAAAATACCTCATTTTTTCTAATTTTTCAGAATTACCCCCCCCCCCCCCAACTACCGCAAAGAGAGCGGATCTGTCTCGGTTATGTCAGTCATGTATATAGGACTAGTGCTTATTTTTCTCAACGAGTTTCATTCCGATCCCTCCACTCTAAGTGTTTTCCAAGATTTTAAGTTTCCCCCTCCCAATGTCACCAGATCTAAGGGCTTAAAATAAAGGGCCTTATTAAATTAAAATAAGGGATTTAAAATAAGGGCTCTAAGACACGATATCCTTCCAAACATCAAATTTCATTAAAATCTGATCGATCGTTCGTAAGTTAAAAATATTTCATTTTTTTCCGGATTGACCGGCCCCCACTCCTCCCCAGATCGGAAAACGACTATTTCTAATTTAATCTGATCCGGTCCCTGATACGCCTGCCAAATTTCATCGTCCTAGCTTACCTGGAAGTGCCTAAAGTAGCAAAACCGGGACCAACAGACCGACATAATTTGTGGTTGCTATATGTCACTTGGTTAATACCAAGTGCCATAAAAACAATACCGATTAGATAATAAGGTACTTCAGAGAAATTTCTTAAGGCACTTCTAGAGGAATTTCAGCTTTGGTCCTGTAACACTACTAATTAGTTCTATCAATTATCCAGCTGGCTTTGATGTTTTTTTTTTCATTCTTTTAGAGATGTCGCCAGACGCTGTAATGTTAGTGGTGCTAGGGAATTTTCACCATGTTAAATTACCTAAGATCTAACCCTAATGAATTTCCCAGTCTCTTTGGTATAATATGTTACACCCCACGCTTTTTTTTAAACTTAAAGGAATCTATGCATTTTGTTTTAATCAGATTTCGGAAGTTAGAGACTTCAAAATTAATGTCATTGTTCCCCTTGAGAGCCAGCCAGTTGTCATTAGTAATCCATTCGAAAAGGGCATCATTGGAAATAGAGTGATAAGAGAACTCAGAAGTTTGACATTCATTTACGACCAGGATATCATCCCAAACCTTTTCCAGATAGATAGTTCCTCAAGAACATAATAGTACCCCCCCCCCCCCTGAAGCTCAACCAGAAACCTGTTAATAGCAGGGTAAAGAACAATGTTTTCTCCAACTATGTGGTTAGCCCAATAAGCTGAGCCCTCATCATCAGTAACCAGTATCTACAGGATTCATCCTTATTGCTTGCAAGAGTGATTTAAGGCAATCAAGTTAGCATTTAATATGGCAAATTAGTTATTTGCCCTGAGGGCAAGAGTTAATATGTAGCTTGCCAAGCTAACTCTTTTCCCCCAAAGTTATCTGATGAAAATTTTCAGATGGTTATTTTATTCAGCATAGTTAAAAGATCCGATAGCTATGCCTGGTATATATGCATTGTAGCGACCCCACTCAAGTTCTTGATCTGAGCAGAACTGATTTATCTGTCCATAAATGAAATTTATTAAGTTTGCCATATGTAGTGATAGAGAATAATGTCTGACCATAGATGTTAAAATGAAGATTTGGGATTTGCCAAGGCCTGAAGAAGAGGGAATTAGACTTTTCCAGGATAAACGGGTGTTGCCCAAAACAAAACAGTGTGTCCATGGAAACAGCATGACTGTGTTTTTTTTTCAACAAAAAGCATTTTTGGAAGTGAACAACTAAGCCATGTAGGAAAAGTCGTTTGTGCGTCAACACGTGGTTTGCTGACAGTAAAATTTTATTACTTTTGTTAATTTTCTTCTGTAGTTTCCATAATTGCGTTAATAAAGTATTATGTTTTCATCCTGTTTTGGTATATTTCACCGAACTTCACTTCTTGAATGGGGTCGCTATAATACAGAAGTACCCAAGTCCTTAGGGACAAAATGAACCCCCCCCCCGATGTCCCTGGGAAAAGGGCTGTAAATTCAGAAATTTGCCCATTGTTTACGTATGGTATTTGTTATTTGGAAATTAGTACCTTTTATGATGGGGGTGGGATGATTAGAGTTGGTTTCCAAACGGAGAATTTTCAGTGGAGAGAGAAATTGACAGGGGATTAACTTTTCAGGCGAAAATTTACATTGAGGGAATTTGCAAAATTCCTGTACGAAAATATTTTTTATTGTCTTACTTTCTTTTTACGAACTCAATTTTGCATGTAGAGATGGCATGGGAATCATCTGGGGTATTTTCAGCGTGTTTCGATTTATTGAAAAATATTTCTATGGAGGAGAATTTCCGAAGTGATCGAGAAAACTGTTATAAATTAACGTATATTTCAAAAGAAAGTAAGTTCAGGTGAATTTTTCTCGTTGAAACGTCCACAAGAAATTCTTGGCGAGGATGGAACTGTTTCGAGGGAATTTTGCAGAGAGGTGGGGATGTATTTTACCATGGAAAAATTTCCCCTGAGGAAGAGGGGAATTTTTCATGAAGAGTGACCCAGATTTACTGGCCTTATTTCAAAAACGATCAATAAATAAATACAAAGATCATGTTTTTTTAATAGGAAAGAAGGAGCAACATTAAAACTCAAATCGAACAGAAATCGCTCCCTATATGAATGGATTGCCTCCCTTCTCAATACCTTGCTGTTTACGCTAAAGTTTGACTGTTGTCCCAATTTATTTTAGGAACAGATACTGAAACACAAGAGCTGTTCAATTAGAATAGGAAGTTTTTTTAAATTTACTAAGACTTTAGCGTAAAAAGCAATGTTTTGAGGAAAGGGGCGACCTCTTATAATTCTGAATAATTTCTGTTCGTTTTGAGTTTTAATGTTGATCCTTACTTTCAGTAATTTTTTTTTTAAATTCAGTTTCTTATGACGAGTATCCAGGGTAAACCCAAGAAAAATTTACTTTCAAATTTAATTGCCAACGATAAAATCTCTTGGAAGCTTTATTAACCAAAATGGTGGAGGGATATCACGAATTATGGCAATTAGTGAGCCATTTCTAGGAAAGCCGAAGGGTAAATAAAACTGCATGCTTTGCTTCAAAGAAAATGTATTCCAGCATTAGTTTTTATATACTGCATGTATAAAAAAAAGAACTAAAAACTCGTGAATTTGTGCTTATATATGTTTTTACTGTGTATTGTGTTGATGTACCTTGTGGTCTTTATCATCAACTTTCTATTTAGGCTAGGTTAAGACCCTGGTAAGGTTTACTTCAAAATTACCGACAAATTTCTTTTTAATTTATATGTTTACATATCCATAGTATCCGGCACCCCTCCCCCCACATAGTTTCCAAGCATACTCTAAATCTTACGAAGAGTACCCTGGCTGAACCCAAAGAAAAAATAATAATAATGGGTTACAATTCAAACAGCGTCTATTTAAAGAGGAACCACATTTATTTTTTATCAAGTTCAGATGCAGATTAAGTATTGCGACATCGACCTAAAATTTTTGTTGTTTACTTTTGCATAGGTGATATCCTTAGTGTGGCGCTTGAAAAATCAACCGCCACAAAAAATTTTATTGTTCTAATATGCTTTACTTGTGAGACGGCCTTTTAGCCTTTATGTGAGAGCAAGTGAGTTTTCTTATCTATAGTATTTTTTTTCTTTTTGGCAATTTTCAGCGCTAATACTAGGTTCAGACGCATAAAATTTTCCTTGAAGGTTGGAAGAAAATCCTTAAAAGGTGAAATTAAATGTGTTCAGACGTAAAGAGACCTTTTTGTTGAAATTCTATTGCGAATCCTGATAACGGCTCAGGTGCTTTTAGGCAAATTAATGGTAGTTCGTTTGAGGGTCATTTTTGAGTAAAATTAAATGATGCATAATACTGAAAGGCTTAAGGGGGTTTTGATGATATAGTATGTATTTTATTGAAAATGTAATAACCAAAACTGTATTTTTCCCGTATTCATAATGTCTATTTCTTCTAATGTTTTATGTATGTATATTTCAGGTCTATTTCCATTAATTTGCTAATTTTCTTATAGCCTATTAATTTGCTAATTTCTGCTTCCACTAATTTTCCAATAACAACTCATGGCAGCAACAAACTACCTGAGACCAGCACTGCTGTATACGCTCCTCCTACATCCCAATTTACTCAAAGCTTAACTCTTTACACCGCTTCAGATTTCCTATTTTTATTAAATTCTTCTATATTTCAGCGGTTATATCTTAAAAAGATACTCTGCGAAAATTATAGATGACATCAAGCACATTACTTAGTTGAAAATCTCTAAATATTCAATCTCGGAAACCATGAAAGAATATAAACCATTGCCATATTTCAGACAGAAAAAATTAAAGACACATAGATACTCATTTAATAGGTCAAATCCTGGCACATTTGGTTAACAAAGTAAATAAAAGACACCCCCCCCACAACTCGTATTTTCCCAAAATACATTTGATAGAAATTTTGAGATGTCCATTTGTTCTCTTAGAAACTTCAAAAAAGGTTCATTCGATTGAAAATTGAAACGAGGGCAACTAACCCCCCTCTCACGCCCACCATTTCCCCAATCACATCCAATCAAAATTCTGAGATAGCCATTTTGTTTAACAGAATTGAAAGCTCCGGATATTATGTCTGAGGATTATATCCCTCTCAAACCTTTCAAGGCAAGAGTTGTAAGTCATATGCCCTGGGGGTATATAAAGTATATGTATAGACACTTCAGAGGGGGGATTATTGGATTAGTAATTAGATGTTCTAGTAGCCTGTATAAAATTCAGAGTGATTGGAGGGTGAACACCCCCCCACACCTCGTATTTTCCCGAAATGCATCTGATAGAAATTTTGAGATGGCCATTTGTTGTCGTAGGAACTTCGAAAAGATTTTATTCAATAAGAAATTAAAAAGGCTAGTGCCCTTTTCAATATTTGAAAGTGATTGGAGGGCAACTAACCCTTCCTCCCATGCCCACCATTTCCCCTAACACATCTAATCCAAATTTTGAGATAGTCATTTTGTTCAACGTAATTGAAAGGTCCAGAATTGTGTTTTTAACGAAGACAAACCCCCCACAGCCCTCAGGGCAAGGGTTATAAGCAGTGCCCTGGGGGCACATAAGGTTTATACAGAAAGGGTGTTCTAGCGTCCTTTTTAAGATTGAGAGTGATCGATCGGAATTGTATTTTCAAAGGTTGATGACGATGTCAGTTAACTTGAAAAGTGAAACGAACGCGGCTTTAATGTACTGTTTCATTTTCATTAATTAAAATAGCAACATTTAATTTAGAGCAAACTATGGTGCTGGGTTGCCAAAGAGACACTTTTAGTGCTTTTTTGACACTTTTTCACTCTGGGTGACACCGTGCCACTATTGGGTGAAAAAAGGCCACTTTTTGAAAAAAAGGACACTTTTTGGCATTTTTTCAAAATCAGTACCATATATATTTATTTTCAGTTTTTTCTTAACTGCAACTGATTTTAATTTGTGCTTTTCAGGTTCGTTTCCGTCTTAGGGATTTTTTTTATCGTGTCCGCACTGCTTTTCTTTTCAAAAGCGCAAAAATTCAAACTTGGTGAAACATGTGACTTGTTCAAGAGAGTTTAGAAAAAGTTTTTTGATAAAAAACTGATGCAAGTATATTGCTGCTGGTAAGTAAAAGCTTAGGGTGTTTTATGACTTGTAGTCTACAGGAGTATGCAGAAGTTCGGCCTGGATAGTAGTTAGTAGCAAACTATCTGATCCTGATCTGATTTGCTGCTGCTTAATCATTTCTTGGACGAGGGTGAACCTCAGTTGATTTCCTGAATTAAGACATTAAGCTTTTGGTAAATATGCAGTTTAGTTTCACATGCATTTGAGAGGGTGGACCTGTTCCATATGGGCACAGTCTAACCCACAAGAAAATTATCTGGTAACTTTAAACATGTAATACTGTCATTGACTGAACATCACATCTAGTGTGCCAAGTGCTAACTAAGAAAATGTGCTTTTTGCCCAAAGTGATGAAAGAATGCAAGAACAACAGTGAAAAATGTTTTGCTTTACATTCTGTAACCTGGAGGACTGTTTAAAGCAGAAACAGAAGACTGTTATCGAAACCAACCAAGCTTCCAAGCCATTTCATAAGCAAATTGGCAAAATTGTACCTACCCAATCACATGCAGTGTGGTCACCCTTGGTTACCTTTTTTGTGAAACAGTCAAAGGAACCCTTTGCAGACAAGGCTTCAAAAGATAAGGCATCCAAGATTCAAGCCTACATGAAAGAGCCTACAACTAAGGCATATCTGTACTTTCTGGCTTCTGTGCTTGGTAAGGTAAATACATTGAACGTACAGTTCCAGTCTGGGGACACAATGATCCACACTTTGATAACAAGCTTCAGATCGACATTGAAAGTGATCATGAGATGCTTCATGAAACTAGAAATCCTGAACAGAAATGATGCTTTTGAGTTGCCTCTTGATCCCTGAAGCTACAAAGATGTGAAAGATGTGTTGTGTGGTCCCAACACAGAAGCTTAAGTGAATGAAGAAGGAGCATCAGGGAAAGCTGTTGAACAGTTTAGGCTGACTTGCTTGGGATTCTACGTCAAACTGGTGAAGCAGATGAGAAAGTGGGTTAATCATAAAGATAAGACGTTACTAGCTCTCGAGTATTTAGACCCGTAAGTTGCTATGAATGGAATTGTTGAAATGATTAGTCCATTAGAACCATCAGATTTAGCGAACTCCTGGGGAAAAGTCAGAGCGAGATAGAGTCTGCTAGAGACACTCTAGAAAACCAGTGCCTGAGCCTGCCAGATTCCAAAGAAGAAATGAGCCTGAAGTCTGGTGGTGAAGAGCTAGTTTCCTCATCATCTTAGTTATGGAAGCTCTTGTTAGATGGGAAGAATCCTGACGGCACTCCCAAATTCTTTGAACTATAAACCTTTATGTTGAACTTATGCGCGTTACCTCACTCAAGTGCTGGTGCTGAAAGATAATTTTCTCAACTAACAAACATTAAAACTAACTTGCGAAATCGGTTGGAAATAAAAACTGTGGATTTCCTCATGCATGTAAAGCAGATGGTTACTCGTAGCGCTGCGTTGGTGGATCGGTCTCAGATTTCGCCAATATTACTTAACAACTTTTTGAGGTGGTACTGCAAGGCTGACGACAAGGATGAGAAAATATAGAATGAATCTGAACCTGACCTATTTGCTGACTAATCAGAAAACAAAATAACGGAAATCAGATTGATGTAGCCAAAGTTTTTTTCTCCAAAATGGTTAACGACTAGAAATTGATTTTTTTTTTTCAAAAATGAAAGCTGAAGATTTGAACAGATTTCTTGTACAGGAATTCTGCATTAAAGTTTAATTCTGCATTAAAGCATAAGCACGTCAGAACAAATACAATGATAAAATAAATGTTAAGGGATAAACATAGTTATAAAGTTATATCAATTAATAAAATGTAAAACAAAATAGGGAACAAAAGAGTTTTTGTACCTCATGGTCAACAATTGGGGACACAAGTCAAGTTGGGTATTTGGAGCTCTACAAGCACTAAGTCTTGCATTAGGAAGGATTAGGGGGTATTCTTTGAAGGGGGGAAGAAAACGTCTATGATAGTCAGAACTAAGGCACTTGTGCCCAAAGTTCATGGTAAGGAAGTGACGTTGTGATTCCAATGTAGTGAGTTCAAGTCTAGCCAAACCTTCATCGTAAGTAGTATAGGACGTCCCCAGTATAGATTTTATAGCTCTTTTTTGAATGCTTTCAATTTTGGAACATTGGGATGTGGTTAACCCAGGGTGTCAGACAGGGCAAGCGCATTCAAGACAAGGTCTTGTATAAGAAAAATACATTATTTTAAGGTTCTCGATTGATTTGAGAACCGTTTGAGAAGGGAGAAATATTTAAGGAGGAAACCGCCTGTTTTAAATAAGTGAAAAGAGTGAGATTTCCATTTAAGGTCATTGTCCAAATGCAATCCAAGCAGCTTAACCATGTTTAAATTTGGAATGCAAAGGTAATTATTGATTGGGGGTACATTTTTTAAAAAGGAGAATAGCATTAAATTGCTTTTCAGTGTGCTTAGATTGAGTTTAACATTGTCAAGGTCGATCTTTAAGTTGTTAATGAGTGATTCAAGTTTAACGCCCAAAGTGTTAGGTGTTTGACAAAGGTTAATTAATGTCAATTAATCTGCAAATTTAAAAGTGTTGTCAAAGTTTGGTAAAACATTGTTAAAAACAATTAAAAATACTAAAGGATCCAATTGAGTCTCTTGGGGTGCTCTACAGGAAATCTAGGTAAAACCTGATGAATCTCCGTTAGGGAGGACTACACATTGCTCACGATCAGACAAAAAACTAGCTACCATACGTAAAACAAAATCTCTGACACCTAAAGCCCTTGCATTATCAGTAATTGTCTGATGATCCAAGTTGTCAAAGGCTTTGCTAATATCAGCAAAAACAGCCTCAACATAGGAACTACTTAACTCAAGATGTTTGAAAACAGTGTCAAGTAAATAACATAAACAATGGGTGGTGCTATGATTCGGCCTTAAGCTAAACTGATTTGGATTAATTTTATCTTGAATATCGTCAAAGAGGAAATTGTAAATAAAACTTTCAAAAATTTTAGAGAAAATAGAGGTTTTTGATATTGGTCTAAGTTGGAGGGAACTTTTGGGGTCTTGTTTTTCGGTGTAGGTGACATAATAGCTCGCTTAAAACACACTGGAAAAATACCATCTACAAAACATTGGTTAAAAATTGCAGTTAGAGGTACACTTAAATAAGGGGCACATTTCACACTCAATTTGGTAGGGATATCACCTGGGTACACTGACTTATTTGTATCAAGATTTTCGAGTTTAAGCTGAGTCTGATGTATTTCAATCACAGGAATTTCACTCACTGCACTGTTGGCCGGTGTATTTTGGAGTGGCAGGTGAGCTTTACAAGTTGAAGCAAAATAATCATTTATGATGTCCGCAGTCACAGGGTCGCCATTACTATCCAGCAAGAGAAACTTAGAAGAGACCTTTCCCATGAGATCTTGGATACATTTGTAGAAATTCTTAGGGTTAGAATACAGTAACTTATTGAGCACGTGAGCACTGTGCTCTTTTCTTGCTTTACAGATTTCACTGATAACAATGTTTCGAAGTTTTCGAGATTCTTAGAAAAATCCTTCCTTAAAGAGTCTATCGCATTCATTTATTAGGCACAAATTTTTTTTATCTATCCATGGTTTACAAGTGGATTTGCGATTGACTTTTTTCACTAGAAACGTGTCACAGTATAACTGGAAACGTTCTGCTGAAAACTCAGAAGTCATTTCATCACCATTAGTAAGACATAGGATATTGGCCCAGGATTTGGAGCTAAGTTTTACTTTGAAATGGGAAATCTTCTCGTCAGTAATGGGCCTGTTTGAATAACTGATCAATGGTTTAGGGGGAAAGGATGATAAAGAGGTCCAAAAGATTCATAGATGGTCACTTGTCCCTAATGGAAGGGCAATTTTTGGGGCAAAATAGTAATCTTCAATTTTGGTAAAAATCAAGTCTAGGGTTTTATCACTGCGTGTAGGCAACCTGACAACCTGATCAAGACTAAGAGCAGCGATAAGCCACTTTTGGTCTAGCTCATTAAAATCACCACATAATGTAATTGCAGCAAAGGGGTACTTGCGGCAAATTCTGTCATTATAAAATTGCAGATATGCCGTCAGCTCCTTCTGAAATCCACTATGAGGAGGGTAATAAATAATTCAAAAAATCATGCAAGATACGTCTTTTGGGAGGTTTTTGAGTCTGGTCCAGAGCCATAAAACTTCAGTTTTTGAGTTGTTCTCTATTTCAGGAGATGAAAGAATCCGATTTGGGAGGGTACACTTACAAAAAAAGCCACTCCTCCACCATGAGATAGAGGAATACCACCTTTGCCCAATCTGGCTTAAAATGATTAAGCCCCAGTCTGTGGGAAATGGTAGACAAAATTTTGTAGAAGATCTGATATGCTACTGAAGGAAAAGAGGGAGCGAGGGCAATTAAGCCGTGTCGGCAGCGACAAACATCGTATCTGTGGTCTGCTGACACAAATATTTTAAGCCCTGTCTTCGTTATGGCGTTTTTTGGCCGAGACGGCTGGGGCGGCTCATAGTGAAGACAGGTTTTATCGCCGTTTTTGTTTTATCGCCGTACAGAGTAGACATTTTGGCTGAAAACACATAAACTAAACAACACAATTTATCATTCATCTTAGTTGTACTCCAACATTTCTTTACGTTCCTTTAAAACCGCAAACGCAACACAAATGACTCAAAATTTTCTGCAGCTCCTGAAATAAGACTGCACTTTCTATTTTTTTTCCAAAGACAACGAAAACGAAAACTGTCGGGCTTTACTGAGTTTTCGGAAGAAGAATAACTATTACAACCGAAGGTTCGAGATAACCAGAGAAATTGTACTAAATTCTTTTTCTTCTTGGCGCATAAGGCGATTTGAGGTTTTAAATGGGACTTTACTTAAGGCCTTTTTTCGCGTCAACCAAAGAGACTGTTTGAGCTCAACCACTCGGTGTGGTTGAGCTCAACCGCTGTTTTTGCGTGAAACAGTGACAAACCAGGTTGTCATGAAAAGTGATTTTGCGTGAAACAATTGACTGGTTGAACTCTAATTTAACCAGAACTGTCATTGTTTTTAACCGTAGGGTTCTACCATTCATAATTGTTGGTTGACCTTTTCAGGCGTAGATTTCGAAAAGAAGAATTCGTAGGCTATAAATAAGTCTATATAAAATAAGAATTATAAGCTGACAAATATAATTCTAGCCACGCAAAAGTAAGGTTTAATTTTGTTTTTTTCGTATTAGGACTATTTGGATAAATGTTGGGTTATATCCTGCAATTTGATTCACATAGGCCTTAAGACAGGAAGTCAAGAGTTTGAATATGCTTTTGAAAACTTATGTAGATACTTGGAAATCTTTGTTTCATCCTCTTGATGCCCTAGGCTTGACCTTAGCTTGGTAATTTGGCTTCAGAGATAAAACCTTGATGAAGCAAGACCCTAGTGGTTATAAAGCATTGTTAATCCAATTACTATTCTTACTAGATGCTTCAAGATGTGTTGCATCGTTGTCAGAACTCTTTACATTTCAGCCTTACCCAATAGGGCCATGGATAAATTTTCAGGTCAAACTCTAGTTTGGCTACTGTTTGCTATCTTAGAAATGGGTTAAGTCAGGAAAATAGAACTTCCAGTATTGAATCCAAGGCAAAAAATACGTAAAATTCTAGTTTAGCTAATTTTCATTATCTTGGAAAGGGAATAGGTTACAAGAATGAAACTCAGTAATTAATCCAGGGTCAAAAACACTCTGGGAAGGTACTGCCAGGCTTCTATGTCAACCCTTTTCTGATTTCTAAGTCTTAGATAATTGCTTACTCAAAAGGTCTATACCTATACTATTGAAATTTTGACAAAACGAGATTTACCTTAATTTTTAATTATCAGTTTCTTTTACTCTGGCTTTAGCTCTTAAAATGCAATTCCTTTTATTTGAGTAGCATTTTAAGCCATATCAATATTTTTTTTTTCAAAATTTGGGAAATGTCTGCATATCTTTAAAACCTTATAAAGTGGATTGAGGAAAGCTGTGAAACAGTTTCTTTGTACTCCATGTAAGCAGACCTTTCCAGAACATACTTTAGCCTTTAGACCCATCCCTGAAAGTTTTTTTTCAATCTCACCCCCTGGTGCTCTTTTACACATTGTATAAATTGTGAAGAAATGCCTGCCCCCTTGCTAAAAGTCTTAGAAGTATCTTATATCAAAATACACCTGATACAGTTTAATTTTTTAGAGATGACACAGAATAGCATTAAAGCTGAGTATTTGCTTTGCAAGAAATGTGTCCCTTCTGTTGTAAAGCATTTTGGATAGACACTAATCTAACCATGGGCGGATTGCTGTTGTAAATGGTTTTGCTTAAAATGGTTTGGAAAACAAATAGCAAATGTAAATTTGCTTTTTTATCATTATTTAAGACTAGAATATCACAAAGCTATGCAATCACATTGCTTGTTGTATCTTAAGTAAATACAATCCCTGATGGAGTTTTGTTGATACCTGTCTTAAAATTAATTTGTCTAAATAAAATATATTGTTTATGGGACAGTAGAGAAAATGGCAAAAACCATGAATTGAGTTTTTTTCAATATTTCTTTTTTCAAATAATAGTTCTCTGGTCACATTTGTGTTCCTTGCTAAGTTGTTGGCACTCTGGTTTGGGAATCCTTTGTCCAAGGGGTACAGGTTTAATTCCTGGCATTGCTAGTGTATTTGGTTTTTACCAGCTAAGTATTCACCATGCTAGTTTGCATCTTAAGTAAAGCAATCCCTACTGGAGCTTTGTTGACACCTGCCTTACAATAACTTGTCTAAGTAAAATACAATGTGCATTGAAGATTAGTGAAAATGGCTGTAAATCCATCTTGGTTTTTTTTTTCAATATTTTTTTTTTTAATAGTTGTTCTACTTTGGTCGTAATAATGTTCTTGGCTAAGTGGAAAGCACTCTTAGTAAGAAATCCTTTGTCCATGGGGTACAGGTTTGATTCCTAGTATTGCCTGTTTATTTGTTTTAAATGGGGGTCAGTGATGTTAGACAGATCTAAACCAGCTATAAATAGGCAAATGGAGAAATATGCAAAAGGTAAGCAGGGAGGGTGTACAAAAGCACAAGATTTCTGGCCCCCAGCCCTTAATTGCAATTCTTGGCCAAAGGGTCACAAAGTGGAAATTAGCACTGCCAGTTTAGACCTTGATGTGTCAGTGCTGCCATACTTACTTACTTGCATATTGGTGTTGAGTTGCCCACATTTTATCTTAATTACTATCTAAAATCATTTAGACATTCAGCAAACTGTCTCAAAGCACAATTAGTATTGAATAGTTTTTGGGCCTTACTGACTTTCCCTTTATAGCAAAGGTTTATTGTTGTGTATAATGTAGATATTTTAAAGTAATCAATCATTAAGAAGTCCCTTTTAATTTTATCAGGTTTTTGAGTAATAAACCTTTTTAATTACCTTAAAATATTTATTCAGGTCCTTTACTATTGGCTGCCCTTTATATTACAATAAAGATTGAAATATATTGTGGTAACTAAAAATTTGGATAATCCAACCTATTTTACCATCTTAAGGTTGTTTACAAAGGTGTATGAAATATTTAAGTACTGACTTAGCTACAGAAAACTTCTAGATATAATAAAATGTAAGCAAGATGGCTCTTACTTTGACCATATCTATGGAAGCACTAATGAGAGAGTGGGTCATTTGATGCATTTGTAGGATTGAGTGAGATGAGAAACGAAGTGTAGGTTTGATGAGAGATGGCTAGTGAATGTGATGAGGGATGAATGTTTTGCAAGATTTTAAAATTTTGGACAATTTCTCATGTTGACAGTAGAGTGCAGAAGTAAAATTTTGTAATTTTTTTTTCTCTGTTTCTGTTATGTTAGACAATGTTGAATATTCTAAAGTGAAGTTTCTTTTTTGTTTGGAATTGTGATGGCCCTAGGGCTTTAGTGCAATACAAATTACTAATGTTTATTCACTTTCTTTAAACAAACACAAGGTCTATGTCTCCTAGCTTTAACAAAGTCTAATGTAATTTTAAGACCAGGGATTTCAAAGTAGGTCAAATGAACTTCTGGTAAAAATGAGCAATTTATGAAACATCTAGATTAAAAAAAAGTCTTTTAGACAACAAAGAAGACAATTGAATAAAGAAAAGTACCTTATATCATAATTGTTGTGCACCCTTAAGATAGAAATGAACAAAGCTTCAATTAAGATTCTGTTTTGTTTAAACAGACAGAAGGGACAAACCTCCAAGCTTTGACAAATACAATCTCACTTTGTGGCTCCTATCTTTTCAAAGGGGACTTTCTTTGGATTTTTTCTATCCAACTAAAACTGAAAAGGACAGCATGATATACAAGTGACCTTCCAATTACCCTACATAGCAAGAGAAAATCATTAAGTTAGGCTATGCTTTATCTCAATCCCCCTCCCAATGTGCAGAAATATGGCTCAAATTTCATATTTTCAATGCATTTAACCTCCTGTCACCTGTTTTTCTAGTTATTGTTTGTCACGTTTGTTTAATTTACAGCTACATGGGATGAAGTTAGAGAGACAGATTGACAAAACAAATGAAACATAGGAAATTTCAGCAATACATTTTTATATTGGGAGGATTGAGGGGTAAAGTAAAGCAAAGTTGAATATAAAATGTGTTACCAGCTATTATTCTAAAAATTATGAAGCATGATTTTTTTTTATTATGTTTCTTTCTCTTCAGGTCCTTCTCTAGGGCTTTACCAAATCAAACATTCTATGCCCAGAAAGATTAGCAACAAGGTATAGTCTATATACAAAGGCTTATGTTATTTAACTATGAATATGGAATTTATATGGCAATCAGGAACTGGATACAGGCTAAAGCAAGTAAAAAAGAAAGAAAAAACTTCCCTAGTTAGCTCAGGAGACTTTTAATAGATTACTCTTCAGATAATTGCCTATGATACATAATTTAAATATTTACCCCTGTACAGTAGGGCGTTAAAACAATCTATCACAATGTAAGATACAGTATATTTAGATATGATGCTGATTTACAAATTCCAGGATTCTTTGTTGTAGTTTTCATAATTTTGTTGATAAAGTTTTATATATTCATCATATTTTATTTTATGTCATTAACATTAGCCAAACTAAACTTCTCAATAGAACTTGAATGTGGTGGCTATAATGCACAAGTACTGCAAAAATCTTACAACACATTATATGTTATGGTGAGAAAAAAACTATTTTCCTAGTTTAGCTTAATTTGTTATATTTTTGTGCTTATCAGAAATATTTTGTTAATTTTAGGCAGCTGTCCCCCCTCAAAAAATTCTTAATCATTTGCTGGTTTATACTTAACTAGTATTCTACTGAAAACAAAAATTAATATATATTTTGTATTGAAGAAATATAATACCCTTTGGATTTTTTTTTATTAAGATTAAGCAGTTTGCTATTTTCTTTTGTTAGGCTAAGCCTGTAATAGTGCTTTATTGTGAAGAGTCAAAATTTGTAGGGATTGCAAAGGCTAGCCTGAACAATATGTTATTACAAATTATTAGGTTAAACTTCTGTTTGGTAAAATTCTAGTTTAGATAAATTTGTATTATCTTGAAAAAGGTTTAGGTTAGGAAAATGAAACTTTTAGGGATGGGTCTAGAGACTAAACTATATCATGGGAAAGTATTTTGGAGCATCTAACTCTACTCTTTCTCTCTCTTAAAAATGTTTGCCTTAAATTACCTTAAATCACATTGTCTAATGAAATAAGGATTAAATCCTGTAGAATTGCTGGTTAGTGATGATGACAGTTGGAAATATCAATATTTGGTCCACACCTTTAAAAATGCTTGTGTTATAAAAGTGAAACCCTTGCAAAATAAATCTTCTACTTAAATGACAAGAAAAAAGCGTTTTTAGTGTCATAACTTTGCTCAATTTCAATTTATGAAGTTTCCAAGATTTGGAAACTTTCAGGATATACATTTCCCTATATTTAAATACAAAACACTGATATGGCTTAAAATTCTACTCAAATAACAAGAATTGCATTTTCAGAGCTAAAACCAGAGAAACAGAAACTGCTTGCTGAAAAATTAAGGTAAGATGTTATTTTAACCAAAATTTTAATAGTTACAGACCAGTCCAGTATGCAAAATTCCCAGATTTAAAAACAGAAGAGGGTTATCACATAAGCTTAGCAATAGCTTCTCAGAGTATGTTTTAGCTATGGAGTAATCACTGAAAGTTTCATTCACCTAACATAACCCCATTCAAAGATAGCAAAAAGTAGCTAAACTGGAATTTGACTGGAAATTTAATCTATAGCCTGGTAGGCTAGTAGAATTCCAAATCAAAACAAAAAGAAGTCAAACTAGAATTTTATCCTCTGTTTAGGGTAGCTCAACAAAGCTAAAGTCTTATCATTTAGGACTTTTTTATAGATAATTTTGCTTTTACAGTATGAATACAACATTTTCCAATATATAACCTGAACAATTTAACCAAGGATTCCACTAATTCAGACCCTTCCTATCTCTTCAAATATACCAGAGAGTATGCTAGATCATTTTTCAATTCTCTCTGACCTCAAACTAATGTGAAATATGTCAAATCCGGAAGAAATTAAGCCAGTGCTAAATCATTTAATTATAATAGAATGACACCCTTAGCACTATACGGATGTTTTATGTTTGAAATTTTTTGCCCAAACCGACAAGTAAAAAGAGTGTTTTCGCGAACCAGTTTTGTTTGAGCTCAACCATATGTAATTTTTTTCCGTTTTTGCGTTAAACATACAAGCTGGTTAAACCAAAGCTGTCATTGGTTAAACCAGCTGGTTGACGCGAAAAAAGGCCTAAAGAGTGTTTTCGCGAACCAGTTTTGTTTGAGCTCAACCATATGTAATTTTTTTCCGTTTTTGCGTTAAACATACAAGCTGGTTAAACCAAAGCTGTCATTGGTTAAACCAGCTGGTTGACGCGAAAAAAGGCCTTTAGAATTAACCCTGCATCCAGATGCAGCATTCTTTGTGAAATAAGATTTCGGACACGGTCATTATTCGCAATTAATCTTGCCGTTTTAAGTGACACGTGGCCAGACAGGTATTTGTTGCTATCTTTTAGGGGTTAAACCTCGATTAGTAAAAATCCCATTGGGCAAGTAAACAAACGCACCCCTGGTTCCCACTGCAGCGATTTCGCACAAAATCCAGCAACATACGACAAATGACACAAATCGTGCAACAAACGACGCAAAACCACCCGTTTTACTGCAATGTCGGATGCGTTGAATAATTTCAACACATACAACAAATCGCATGCGTTGTCCTGATTTAAAAAAAGAAAAAAATCAGTTCGAGAACCTGATTTGAATTCTACTAGAGTTTGTCGCAACGACGCAAAAGTCTGCGTTTCTTTGTGAACCTCCACCCGATTCTGTCTTCAGTCTGTTCCGCCATTAAAAAATCGTGTCGGGATTGACGCAGCAATGGGGGCCAAAGGAATGTATCGGAAAGTACTTGGCTAAAGGTGCAATATATACACATAGGATTTTTCTGTGGAGTTCCTTTCAAACTTCCGTTTGTATGGACCCAATCACGAAATTGTTTGAGTAGAAATACCTGGAGATTCAGCCAGTGTTGGTATTTTCATCGAAAATACCTAAGAAAAATCCCTCCTAGATTCTAAGAAAAATTTGCCCTTCCCCTCACCTCTTACATTTTCGTGGATTGGTGCCGCTGACTTTGCCTGACTACAGCTAAAGCATCATGCTAATGACTAACTGTACTATTTAGCGGATGAGGCTGAGCTAAAAAAAGAAAGAAAGAAAACAGGTGTAGATATATTGAAAAAGCAGTTTTTTTCAGTAGAATTTATTTTTGAAAAATGTCAATATTTATAGTCGCAGTAAATCCAGTTAAGGCTTTAGTATACAAATTTTTATGGAAGGAGTGGTCGTATAAACTTTAGAGAAGGCTTATTTAATCGGAAATGGAACGTCCTAGTTCCGTTTTAAGAGTCAAAAGTAATAAATGGCAAACAACCACCTTCCTTTTCGAAAACGTATCTGACCAACATTGGGTTAAAAATAGTCTATGGAACATATAACAAAGCCTCAAGAATTTACTAAACCAACCAGAGCCATGGGCCAAGGATTGTAAGCTATGCCCTGAAGCCATATGAAGTTTTTACGAAATGGGTGGTGATATAAACATTGGATGGGGCTCATTTGAATGAAAATGAGGCCCTTTTTAACAGTCGAGAATGATCTGAGAGATATCATCCCTCCCCTAACGCTCATTATTTTTCAATACAAACATCCGATCAAAATTTCAGGTAAGCAATCAAAATTTTCGAAGGCCAATCAAAATTTCAGGTGAAAATTTTAGGGCATTCAGATGAGCTCTTCAGAGAATGTTGAGAGGAGTGTTGAACTAAATCAAAACATGGTACATGTATACGGATTTTATAAAAGGGTATAACACAAGAGTAACTGAGTATATTATTCGGAAAAATTCAGGAAATGATAAGGGAGATGGTCAAAAAGGCAATATTTACACGCTACCAATACTACTAAAACTACCGCCATTACTGCTACTTTACTACTCATTTTACAGTATTGAGGGAAAATTTGAACTTTTGAGGGAAAATTTGAAAATTTGAATCAAAAGACGCTATGTGCATGCATGTCGTCAAAATAGTGTATCTTGGGTATTTAGTTGGAACTTAAAATAATGCTTAAAGGGAAAATCGTCTCACCAAAAGGTAATACAAGCTGCACACTACTGCTAAAACTACTTTTACAGCTACATTTACTACTACTAAGACTATTCTATTGCAACTACTTGTAAGGCCAAGAGTATTGAAAAGGAAATTTTGAGAAGTATTTGAATCAAAAGGACATATCAGCGATGTCATAGTAATGGCTAATTGTATTAAGCTGAAACTTCTAAGACTTGATGAGAGGGATGTTCTACTGATCAAAAGGCAATAAATTAATACTTCTGCTGCTAGTAGTACTACCGCTATTCAACCCTATTGCTAGTAATATCAATACTACTGTTGTGACTACTATTACAACCAGGGGCGTAATTTGCTATAAGGTAGGAGGGGCAACTCCCAATCTCAGACCTCAGTTTGCCACCCCCTCCCCCATCCCCCCACCGACCCAAGTTTACCCCCCCGCTGCAATTTAGTTTCTTCCAAAATCTTATCAAAATTAAGATAAGCCTGCATAATTTAAGCGTCAACAGAAACAGATCAGTTTTGTTTATTACACAATTACCTTTATAGTACTATAAAATATCTTTATAGTACTTTTATTGTACTATATAGTATTTTCATGGTGCCAAATGGCTTATTTTTCAATTTTTACTGTTATTTTCTCTTGATTTGGGAAAATTAGCTAGAGCTTCCCCCCCCCAAGGATTTGGACGAAATTATGCCGCTATTTACAACTATGCCTATAAGACATGAAGGTGGAATTTTCAGGAGATGTTTAGGGAGGAAGGGGAACTAAATCACAACACAGCGTTAGTATGCAGGTTGTCAAAAAGGCGTATCAGTAATATCTTAGGAATATTTTTTTGTCCAAAGTTGAAACTAGCACTACTTGCTGTGGGCGATATTGAACTAACCAAACGACAATATTTGCATCCTAATACTACTGATTCTACTCATACTACTATTACTATCACTACTGCAAAATTTTTAGTGCCCTTTTTGAGGGTCGAAAGTTATTGGAGGGCAAGCAGCCCTACTTCTTTGGCCATAATTTTCCAAACACTTCCAATCAAAATTTTAAGACACGCATTTTGTTCAACATAATTGAAAAATCCAGTCACAATATCTCTAGGGATATTCGGTGTGTCAATACTACACAGATATGCAATTCACCCATTATGCTTTAAAACTAAATGTTGCTTTCAAAACTAAATCAAAGGTCACGGCGAGTATACTGGTTGCTCAAAGACATCTCATCAATAGCCCAAGAATGATTGAGGGTATTAAATTGACAGTCTGACTAAATTAAAAGAGCCTATGTGTGTCCGGGTTGTCAAAGAACATATATATTTTTTTTTGGAATGGTGTTCAGTTTCATTTTTTAGGTCAGCTAGAGGAGGTATAAAACTAAATTTAGCAATACTACTTATGCCAAGTTTTTCAAAAGGGTGTAAGTTGTTAAAAATTATTGAAAAAGTTTCTCCAACATAAAATAGCAACCTTAGCTATGAATTATTACAAAAAAAACAAACAAAAAGATTTGAACACTGTTTTTTTTCGATGAAAAAGACTGGGTCAATAAAAAAAAAGAACAGAAATTAATTTAAAAAACTTTTTCCACACAACAGAAAAAAAATACAATAAATTTGCATTGTCAGTTTTAATATAGATATGCTGATATTTATTCCTTAAAATCTTAATAATTTCCCGTTTATTTAAGTTGAAAAAGTTGTATTTATGTTTAGCAAAGTGCAAATTATTTTCTGATCTTGAGAAGGCATGGGGATTGTCAGCTGTTTTTATGTTAATTTTGTGCTCATTTTAAATTTGAATCGGTTACTTGTTGTAATTTCTGTTCGTTTTGGGTTTCATTTATTTATTGATGGTCAATTTTGTGGCAGGTAATTTGTGATAGTTTTACGATTGGTAGATTATTCGATTTTATTGTTGCTCATTTTTGGTTTGATGGAGTTTTCTACTTTTCTTTGAAAAACTTACTGTGTGGAAAAGGTTTTTGAAATAATTTCGGTCAATATCAATCCAAATCCAAAACTTCCAACCGGCCTTCTTCCCCTTATGAAATACTTCATTAAGCCAGAGGCACTAAGAAACACTATCGACTTCTTCAAAGTGAAGTTGATTCCATCGAACAATGCTGATATTGAAAGGTAGAAGGTCAGGCAAAACACAATGTGTTATATAGCAGCCAAGAGTAATTCCAGTCTGTTAAGTGCCAAGCAGCTACAAAAAGGTCAAGTAAATTGTTTAGGTTTCATGGCTGATATCTACTCCAATGAGCAAACAAATTGACTGGAATGATCCCACTCTTCAAAATTTGAAAAGCCTGGAACCAGATGAATCACTGTCTGGAAAAGTTGATGTGCCAATTCGTTTGACGATGCGTTTCCCTAACCTACTTTGAAACTTCTAAGCAGAAAGAGGCAAGACTCGAAGTAAAATTGACCACCAGTGGTGGTTACGTACTGAAAGAAAAATAGAAGTACTTCTTGCTCTGGGGGAGGATTCTTTGAAAGATCTCGTTGTCTTCTGGTCATCAACAAGAAAGTATGATGGTGGGATTTTTGTAGAGCATAGCATTTTTGTGTTACATTTATATTCACTGTTCCAATCAAGTGCAATTGAAGAACGGGAGCTTTCTAAAATTGACATACTGTAGCCAACATTATGTACTATAAGCAGTATTTGTGGATGGAGAGCGATAGAAAAAATCCGTTTATATGGAGCATGTCTTCAAATTGCTCCACCAGCATCAAAAGTAGCGGGAAGTTTCCAAGAAAAAATAACAAGATGTCTCTGTTGTTGACGACCCAGAAGAAGAATCTTATTTTTTGGATAGCCCTGGTCACTTCTTTCAGTTGCCTCTCTGCTCGCAGATTCAGAAGGATTCATTTTAGTTGAAAATGTTAGTCATGTTAGTCACCAAATGTTCCTTTTTCCTTTGCTTTTTCAAATATTATAATACCTACTTAAGAAACAACCGTCTTTAACATATATCATATTTTATCTTTTACTTGGCCCTGCCTCGTATTTTTATTTATGCGAAAAAAATTGAAAACTGAGGCTTTCCGTTTTATTTTGTCATATAATTTGGGACAATAAAGGTTTTTCGTATATTGAATAGTGCCATTTCATTGTAGTTGTTGCCGCTTAACTTCACGTTCATTTTCAATGGTAGTGCAAAAGATCCGTCACTAACACTGAACCACTGTTGCAGTGCCGCTCTCAACAATACGGTATAACTTTTTAGGTGTTCTTTGTCCGTTTCTTTTGGTTTAAATGTAGCAGGAAAACGTGCAGAAATCACGGGAATCACAGTATGTCTAAGCCAAACGAAAAAATTATATGGGGTTGTCTACTGCACGTAAATGACACATAGAGCCCACTTTTGTGTCACGTCCCGATCACCAAAGAGGTCATTGTGTATTCTTGCGGGAAGCCAGCGAGCTTACGAATTGCTTTATCGTCACTGAGTGTGTGTGACTTCACCAGGGAGAAAGCTGAATTTCCTTCAGTTACTGGGCCTCAGAAGTTTGGGTCACTGAAATCTGTGAACGGGCATGTAGAATTTGTATTGTTTGATGTTGCGAAAACGAGACAAAATATGGAGATAGAAAGTATTTAAAAAAATAAAATCTATTCTCATTGGATTAAGGAGTGGAAGACTGTTTTCAATACTTTATACTTCACTGTTTGATTTTGTGCGACTGGGCGCTATGGTAACGTCCACTTTTCCGATCCTGAAGCCGCTCTTTCAGTGACTGAGCAAAAGTTGCGAAAATCAGTTCTTAATCTTGGACAGTCCATAATATATAGTTCTTAAGTTAGGCTTGCTGCAAAGGGAAGGCCCAAAATACACTCTTCGGCTCTTGTTATCGCACGATGGCAATATCCTCAATTCACACCCTTATCTGGCAAACCTCGTTTGGTCTTTTATATAGCCATACCCAAATAAACTGGTGAGTCAGTACTGTAAGTAACATTCCAGGTGTAATTTTTAATTTAATACGTATTTACTTCAAATTTAATGTAAATCAAGAGAAAACTTGGAATGATCATTAACTAATGCCTCAATACGCATTAAAATGACTATTATTAAACATGAGTAATTTTAAGAGTAAAATATGAAAATATGAATGTTAATGTATTGATATGCATTTAAATGACTATTATTAAGAATAAGCAATTTTAATGATTAAATTTTAAAAATATGAATGTTAATGCCTTAATACTCATTAAAATGACTATTGTTAAATATAAGTAATTTTAATGAGTAAAATATGAAATATGAGTGTTAATGCCGTAATACTCATTAAAATGACTATTTTTTAATACGAGTAATTTTTATGAGTAAAATATGAAAAACATATGTGTTAATGCCTTAATACGCATTAATTCTCATAAATTTGGTCATTTTTCTTTATTATTTCCAATTCAATGGTGACTTTGTGGAAGTTAATACATTTAACATGCTAATTAACGTTATTTGCAAAAATTTAAAACTAAATTTGATATGAAGGTCATTTTTTTTATCTTCCCATCAGTTAATTCGATCTCAACTGGAATGTACGATTAGATTTTTATTATTAACTTTGGCACAAGATAGCCATTGTGCTTCAATATAGTACAAAAAAGAGGCGTGTAAGTAGCTCTCATATCGTCACACAGCTATGTAAATAATCTAACTTATACCATAGTGTTTTTATGTAGTTTATAAATTTCTTTATTTTTTGTAAAAAATAATTTAAATTCCTCACTCATATTTTCAAACAGTTCGTGGTAACGAACTGTAGGTAAGAAGTGATGTGGCCCAATAGCAACCGAAAATCTAAGAAACAGAGTATTGGCAACAGTAGGTACACCAAAAAAATTGAATCCTGATGCTTATTCAAAATGTGTAAAATTCATTAAATTTAAAGTTACCCATCAAAAGTTACGAGCCTGAGATAATTTGCCCAATTTTTGAAAAAGGGGAAGCACCTCCAAAACATCAAGTGATCTTAGTGAAAATAACAACATCAGATTTTGCACACCAGAGAACTCTACTGTAAAAGTATCAAGTTCCTATGTACAAAAATGTGTAATTTTGTATTTTCTCTTTTTTTGCTGGAAGAAAGATCAAGGATGCATTTTTTTTCCAGGGTTGATCGTATCGATCGCTGAAGATTGGGAGAGGGCTCATTTGATCGGAAATCAAAAGTTCTAGTGCCCTTCTTCAAATGGCCAATAATATTCGAGGTCAGCTAGTCCGCCTACTACGCTCATTTTGTTCACAAAGTCGCCCCATGAAAATTCTGAGCTAGCCATTTTTTCAGCATAATCGAAAAATCTAATAACCATGTCTTTGAGGATGACTTCAACCCCCACAGCCCCCTGAGAAAGAGGTGGAGGGGGTCACCTGGAGGATCTTTTCATGAAGGAATTTTTTCGTGGGCGAATGGAATTTTTCCATGGAGAGGGAGATGGATCTCCAACATTATTTAAAAAACTGAAGTTTTTTTCAACTGAAAGTAAGGAGCAGCATTAAAACTTAAAACGGACATAAATTATTACATATATGATGGGTCACCCTCTTCTAAACACCTCGCTCTTTACGCTAAAGTTTTTTTAGAACTTTTGAAGAGCTTATTCTTCTAATTAAAAAGTCTTTGTGATTCAGGAGTTGTTCTTAAATAACTGGAACAAAAAATCAAACTTTAGCGTAGAGAGCGAGGTATTGAGGAAAGGACGACCCCCCTCATGTACGATATAATTTCTGTTCGTTTTAATTTTTAATGTTACTCCTTACTTTCTGTTGAAAAAAACTTGTTTTTTTATTTAATCTCATATAAGGGCTGCTTTGTAGAGCATGCAGTGAGTCCAGAGAACATCGGGTGTTTTCCTTTTAATTAGTGCTAAAAAGTGATTTTTATGTCCTGACATTGACTTAGCACTGTACGGATTACTCCACAACATGCCTTTCTAATTAAAAAAAAAATGTCAATTATATTGAAACTTCACTGGATATGACTTTGCAAGGAATAAGTTTCCAGAAAAGAAATAATCTTCAGTTATATTGTTCTCTTCAACACATTAAAAATATACAATTAAACATGTCGTTTTAGCTGCATCAGTTCCTTCTTCAACTTGTAAGATGAATTCTGAATTTAAAGTGCTTTAATTCGAGAAACTAATTGATCGCCAAGATCGTTTTTGATGATCGTCTAATTGATTGTCCCACTGAAAGGACTATCCAGCGGCCTCTATAAAACCTCGCCAATTCTAATTTCAGACGATGGCCTAGCATTTGTTCAACCTGGGCAAGTAAACCCCGTCAGTCTCGTAAGGGTTAGGATATTTTGTGTGACTGCGTAGTTTTAATTTCATTTGATGTATTTTCAATCCTGTCTAATATTCGCGCCTCTCCATAGACTAGTCCGTGCCTCCTTAGAGAGGCACGTGCCTCCCAGTTCGGAAAACGCTGACTAGACTGCTTAAATAACTCAATACGTACGTTGATAATTAATATATTTTACTGGGTTATGAAGAAGGGTTTATCATTTTCTGCCTAGTAAAAATCAACTGTTTGGTTTGGGCATTCTAAACGCATTTCTAATGATTTTATTTAGAGCAATATCTAATGGATTGTTTTTTTAGATTAAATAAAAAAAAACAAGTTTTTTGAAATGAAAGTAAGGAGCGACATTAAAACTTAAAACGAACAGAAATTACTCCGTATATGAAAGGGGCTTTTCCTCCTCGACACCCCGCTCCTTACGCTAAAGTTTTTTATTGTTTTAAAAAGTAGAGTTGCGAGAAAGAATCAAACTTTAGCGCAAGGAGCGGGGTGTCGAGGAGGTAAAGCCCCTTTCATATACGGAGTAATTTCTGTTTGTTTTAAGTTTTAATGTCGCTCCTTACTTTCATTTCAAAAAACTTGTTTTTTTTATTTAATTTCTGAAAGTTTTTGAATTAATGCATGTCTGATTTTGGCTCTCCGTACTTAAATTATTAAAATGATAATTTGCATATTTATTCTTTTTTTGGCTAAATGGCTTTCTCTTAGTTTTGATCAGACGATTTTGAGAGATAAGGGGTGGGGAAGGAGGCCTAGTTGCCCTCCAATTTTTCGGTTACTTAAAAAGGCGACTAGATCTTTTAATTTTTAACGAACGTTTTTATCAGTAAAAAAATACGTAACTTAAGAATTAACTTACGTAACAAACTTTTATATTCTTATATTTTTGATTATATATATGAGAGGGTTGGTCCCCTCGTTAATACCTTGCTCTTCAGACTAAATCTTGTTTTGTCCCAATTCTTTAAGAATGACCCCTGAATCAGAAAGGCCGTAGAATAAATAGTTGAAATTACTTAAAAAATTTTTAGTATAAAGAGCGAAGTATTTATCTCCTCCTAAATACCTCGCTCTTTATGCTAAAGTATTTTTAGAACCCCTCATATGCGTAATAATCTCTGTTCGTTTTAAGTTTTAATGCTTCTCCTTACTTTCAATTGAAAAAAAAATTTCATGTTTATATTTTCATTGTTTTTTTTTTTAAAGTAATGCTAGAAAGTCCTGCTCCCTTTTCATTGAATTTCTCTTCCCCCGTGAAATATTCCTCTAAGGAAAGATCCTCCCATATAGCCCCCTCCCCTGAACCCCACACCCAAACCAAAAAAAAGTGTGTAAACATTGGTCAAAGTTTGTAACTTGCAGCCCCTCCCCCAGGGACTTTGGGGGGTCAGTCATCCCCAAAGACATAGTTATTATTGTTTTCGACTATGCGGAACAAAATGGCTATCTCAAAATTTTGATCTGTTGAATATGTGAAAAAAATGAGCGTGGGAGGGGGCCTAGGTGCCCTCCAATTTTTTGGTCACTTAAAAAGGGCACTAGAACTTTTTATTTCCGTTAGAACGAGCCCTCTTGCACCACTCTAGGACCACTTGGTCGATACGATGACCCCTGGAAAAAAAACAACAAAAAAATAAATAAATACGCACCCGTGATTTGTCTTCTGGCAAAAAATACGAAATTCCACATTTTTGTAGATTGGACCTTGAAATTTTTTCTTTAGGGTTCTCTGATACACTGAATGCGATAGTGCGATTTTCGTTAAGATCCTATGACTTTTAGGGGGTGTTACCCCCTATTTTCCAAAATAAGGCAAATTTTCTCAGGCTCGTAACTTTTGATGACAGAGACTAAATTTGATGAAACTTATATATTTAAAATCAGCATAAAAATCCGATTCTTTTGATGTATATTTTAGCATCAAAATTCCGTTATTTAGAGCTTCGTTTACTATTGAGCCGGGTCGCTCCTTACTACAGTTCGTTACCACGAACTGTTTGATAGTAAAATTTATCTAGAACAGTGGTTCCTAAAGCGGTTCCTAATGACAAGGGGCCCTGGGATCATTCAGGGGGTCCTCAAAAATTAAAATTGGTTTGAGGATCACTGAACAATGTCAGAGGATTCACACAAAAATATATATAAATAAAAAAATGATACATTTATACTAATATGGAAGCTAAAACAAACAGTAATAAATGAATTATTAGCAATATTTACGTTCCGTGTAAAATGTAAATATACTACTTATTCCTAATGTTATGTAAAATGTAATATATGAGCTTGAAATTCTTCAGCAGGAGCGTAATTTGCTATGACCTAGGGGGGCAATTGCTCCCTCCAGACTCATGTCCCCCAACCTCAGTTCGCCCCTCCCCCCAGCTGAAGTTTAGTTTCGGCAAAAAATCTTGTCAAAATTAAGATAAGCCTGGATAATTCAAGTATCCAGAGATACAGGTCAGTTTTCTTTGGTATATGTTTGTCTTTATGGCAATATATGACTAATATTTCAGTTTCATTGTCATATATACTTGATTTAGGAAAATTCGCTATTACTTCGCCCCTCCCCCAGGATTTTGACAAAATTACGCCATTCTTTTACAGTAGGATTCTCTCAAGCACTGAATCTGATGGTGTGATTTTCATTAAGATTCCTTGACTTTTAAGGGGTGTTTTTCCCCTTTTTGAAAATCAGGTAAAGTTTCTCACGCTCGTAGCTTTTGATGGGTAATACTAAAATTGATGAATCTTATAAATTAGGAATCAGTATAATAAGCCGACTTTTTTTTACATATCTATCGATATCCAAATCCGATTTTTAGAGTTTCGGTTACTATTGAGCCGAGTCGCTCCTTACCTACAGTTTGTTACCATGAATTGTTTGATATATGGAATTTGTGTTTTTACTAGAAGGAAGATCACGGATGTGTGTTTATTTTTTTTTCCAGGATTGATCATACCAAACCAATTGTTCTAAGAGATCGGGAGTAGGCTTTTTCAACCGTAAATCAAAAGTTCTAGCGCCCTTTATAAGTGACCAAAAAGATTGGAGGACAACTAGCCCCCCTCCAATGTTTCTTTTTTCCTCAAACATCCGATAAATTCCGAGATAGCCATTCGAATCAGCTTAGTCAAAATATTCAGTATCTATGCCATTGAGGAAGACAAAACCTCACATAGCCTATGCAAAAGGGCTGTAAGTTACCCAATTTGGGCATTGCACACATATAGTATTTGTATTTGGAAAACGGGAGGGGGGATTTTCTGCGGGAGTGGGATTTCCCGTGGCTACGAAAGTTTCGGGAGGAAATTTTACATGGGGAGACGGGATATCCTGGCATGATTTGAAAAACGGTCACAAATGAAATAGAAAACACAAGTTTTTTAGGCTGTAAGTAAGGAGCAAGATTAAAACTTAAAACGAAAAGAAATTATTCTGTAAATTAGGGGAATTACATATTCGTCATTCCTCACTCTTAACACTAAAGTCTGACTATTTGTCACAATTCTTTTGAGAAAAACTGTACAAATACAAAGGCCGTCGAGTTTAGTAAGAATTGTTTAAAGAACTTTAAAACTTTGGCGTAAAGACTTGAGGGTTGAGGGAGGGGTAGTCTCCCCATTTACGGACAATTTCTGTTCGTTCAAGCTTTAATGTTGCTCCATATTTTCAGTCGAAAAATATAACTTTTATTTATTTAATATTTAAAAACACTGACAGTGCAATAACTCATAGCGGTAACATCTATGAGAGATGAGACGCGTGCTTCTTATAATATTTCTTGAATGATTGCAAAGTCCAGAAAGATGACACTATTGGCAAAGAACTTATCCTACATACTGTGAGGCAACACGCATCGTGCTGTACAAACCAACTCCCGATATGTAAAAAGAATTCCACTGAGTATAAATACTGTACGAAGATGGAACGAAGAAAGGCCTAACATCCTTTTCTGTACAGTTTGTCAAGTCAACATTACTAGTAAATGAAGCTTTACTTTTAGCTTTCTTAATGTTTGCAAAATAAATAAAAAATCCAAGAATTGTTATTTGCTGAATGTTTGGAAACTGATATACAACCTGAACAACTTAATCTGGCTGAAATTATTCAAAAGTATCATTCGTCAATGAAAAAATGTGCCTCGAAGGCAATTCCTTGTTGGGGCGTGGAGACTTACCAACGATAGATTCAGTTTAAATATCGGTTTGATTTGTACTCACACTGGGATGACCTCTGCTCTGCTCTTTCTTCTGCAGCTTGATTTGGCTTATTTTTGTCCGAAAATATTTCTGTCAATTTTCATTTCTCTTCACGTACCTGCGCATAAAGTGGAGAAATCGAGCTCTGCACTTCCTTGGCTAGATTTGGAATTTTATAGTAACTACTTCCAGTAATAAAGATTTACGTTACCAATTTATCTTACCCAAGGCCTTTCCTATACCCATAGCCTTTCTTAAACCCATGGCATTCCGTATACCCAATACCCTTCCTATAATAATAATAACTGATTTACTACCCACAAAAACACTACAGAATAGCTATTAGAACACGGAGTAAAACGAAATTAAACACAACCAAAAAATGAAAAAACTACAAAAACGAAAAATATTAACTATAGAAAAAAAATTAACAAGACGATTATAGGGAGAAAGTCGATAAAGAGCTGTACTTTAGAGCTTTACCCATGCTATTGCCTATACTTAAGACATTTCTCTAACAAAACATTCCCTATACCTAAGGTTTTCCTAAATATAAGACCTTTCCTATACCCAAGATATTCCCTATACCAAAGACATATCCTATACCCAAGACACTCTCTATACCAAAGACATGTCCCATGCGTAAATTATTCCCTATACTTGTGCCCTTCTTAGAACCATGGCATCCCCTATATCCAAGACCTTCCCTATGCTCGGCTTTCTTATAATCGGGGTCTCCCAAGGCCTTTCATATACCCATGACATTCCCTTGTACCAATGACTGTTTATCAATACGGCTGTTTACACAATACAGAGTTGTAATATTCCATCAGGTTGTTCAGTCAATAAAATTGGTATGACTTTGAAGACCCGACATTTCTCAATTCTTTGCAATATTTAGGCTTGTGTCATTTTCTTTTCTCACACTGAAACATGGGACCAACGGAATGAACAGCCCTTAAGCCAAACAGGCCAAGACCCTAAATCTGCAAAAAGGCACATGCTACCTTCAAGGTAATAAAATATTTTAGTTTAAACAATAATTTCTAATTAAAATTTTAGTTCAGAGTTTTAATTACGACCAAAGTGAATTTATTTCGAATAGATTTTTTTAAGACATAGTAACTTAAGGCTGTAAGCCATTATAAATAACAAGGCAGTGGAAATTAAAGAATGCCAAACGAGCCTACCTTGCTTGTATTGTTTATTCTTAGCGGCAAAAAGCTTATCCATTTTATAGGTGTAATAGGGCGCCAATATAGCCAGAAAACCCGGTGCAATGAACATTTTTTAAGCCGTTTGAGCTTAAATGAGGCAGATAAAGGTATATTACTAAGGAGATTTGTTTCTCCGTTGAGCGTATTGACTGAATAGGCCTTAAGCCATCAAAGCCAAAATGAAGCAAATAATTTCAAACCCCAAGGACATTTGTCTTTATTTGCTGTTGATAACAATTGAAAATGTTTGAAAAAGTATCGTGCCCAAACGTTAATACCTGTTTGCTATCAGTGACAATTGAAATACAAAAAAAGTGATTTGGTCCCACCTCCAAAAACACAAAGGCCAGGTCAAATCCACCGGTTTTCTCAAACTCTCCGCTAAAACTTGTATTGAGAAACGCTCTAAAATACAATCTTTTTATATCTTCTTTTCGGTGCAAAAAGTTCATAATGACTTGGTTGATGGTAAAAAAAAGGACTGTTAACGATGTGAAGCCATCTTAGTAGCCCATTTCTAAATGCACTATGCCACACCTCAATGATGGAAATATTTTGCTTTGGTCTTTGATAAGGATTATTATCTTTTGCTCTTAGCTAGGGTTTTCAGCGCACGGGACAATGTTGATTCCCACCCCCCCATGACTACAACAATATAAGTAAACAAAAAACTTAGTTTGACCCCCTCATAGCCTGAGCCGGTGGACAGCCCCCTAGAAACGCCACTGCTTGTGCTGTGCTATAGCGTGCCTCATTTGAGAGTCATTTAGGGAGACGTAGGACTATCTGAATCCAAGAATTGGCCATTATGGATCTAGTCAGACAAACCAGGGTATTTAGCTATCGGGGCGTATACATTGCGTTGCTTTTCTTTCCTGATTACCTGGCCTTATTTTCTGTCTGGTAGGCTGTGAATCAATGGCAAAACATACTATCTTTACTTGTTCTTCAATTTTTTATATATATTTAAAACAAAACAAGATAAGTTATTCCAGTTTGTTTAATAAAAGAATACATGGCAGAGGAGAATCTTTTTTTTTGTTCAATTTGAGCAGTATTTTCTTTTTCTTTTTTTTTTTTGGGGGGGGGCTATTTTCTCCAGAATCTTTTTTTCTTTTGTTTTTTTAGTGATCAATTTATTCTTTTCAATTTCGAGCTTGTTTCATAATATTACCTGCCAAAATTGCTGTAGAGACGTGGCCAATTTCTCTCTTGTTCAGCTCACATAGTAAAAGAAATAGGAAAAATGATAATATATTTTAAATGATTTCTGGCATCGAGTCAACAGTATTATCTGTAAAATTTATAACTTTCAGCAGAAAAACAAATAAGTAGCAAATGAAGATATTTTATTCACGAAATCTATAAACTTTCATGATAACCGCCAATGATAAATCCAGACACTAACACAAAATACGAAAGCACTGCAGGTAGCAGTAGATCTTCTCAGTGACGAAAGATTGAAGGGGGGCGGGGGCATGGCGATTTTGTTGTTTTTTTCTTGGAAACATTTTTTGTATTGAAAAGACGCAAAATAATACTGAAAAGTAATATGAAAAAGGGATATTTTAAAAATTAGAAAATCCGTAAACTTTAAACACATAAAATTATGCTGAAAATTCTAAAACTATTATGTAGGGACAAAATATGGCCCATCTGCGAAAATTTTCTACAATTAATTCTTCAATGTACATTTTTCTATCGAATAAACGTACAGCGATATTTTGAAAGAATATCCTGAAGAAGATAATGATACTCGCAAAAAGTACATACCTCAAAATTGAAATGTAACAATATATATGGATAAAAAATTTGATAACGCAATGGTCAGAAGCTTGTCAGTGGCCGTGGTAACTCTGGTTCGAATCTTGGAGAGGACAAATGTTTTTGTTCTTTGCTGGCGCAATAGCTTCGATCTCAGTTTGATAGTAAGAGACCCAAAGTTCACAATCAGCTGTAGCAACACACTACAGGGCCGATGCAAGGACCTTAGCAGTCAAGTAGCGTCATTAATTGAATATATATACATACAATATGTATAAATTATTGAAAATTTTGACAATGGTCACATCAGAACTGTCAGATCAAACTGAGCTAAGTCAAAGGGATTGGTTCCTTACATGGTCTCAGTTTTTTACACGTTACTTATATGAACGTTACTCATATGAAAATTATGTTGCTTCTTTTTCTTATGGCTTTGAATTTATATATAAATTCATAAAATTTGAGTTTATAGAAATTTTCCGTCAGTTATTACTGGAACTACAGTCCCTCAGATAAGAAACCAAAATACCCTATCGGAATATACCTATGTTTCTTGGTACATAAACAACGTCGGTTATTCATGGTTGAAGGAACAGGTTTCCTAACCAGAATCCTTTCTGGGGACTTAACAACTATCGAAAAAGACCTTCCTCCTATCTTCCATTGAAAAACTAAATATGCTTACAAAAAAAGAAACATATTTTCAAATAAACCTTTTCATAGTTTTTAACCGTACAAGTTTCAAATAAATAACCTCTTTAATAAATTCTCGTATGTAATGACGATAGTGAAACAATCTTTTCAAGTTAATGATAATGAGAAAAATAGTCACTAAAACAAACAGACATTTCAGATGGATATGCCACAAATTTAGAAATGAATTCGGCAAATATATCAATAAAAAAATAACCAATTAGATGGGAGAATCAGTTAAACGGGATTTTGTTTTTGCAAATAAGGGATGAAACTAAAATCTGGACAAGAGTAGGTTCAGAACTGACAATTAACAATCAACAAATGTTCTTAAACTAACACATGCCTATGGACACTAACTAAAGAGCAAAGACTCATACAATTACTATTTGAGTCAGAATGATGGCAAATTGACACAAATATATAAAAGGCATATTTTCAAAAATAACAAAAAATTAATCAGCAATAACTTTAACAACTTTTTAAGAAAATAAAAAATGGAACTATAAATAAATAAAATAGAAAAGCTATAGCATCTCTTCAAACGCAGCCATTAAGTCGCTCTGCATGTTCATGTCAATCAGACCCTGTAATAAAAAAAAATCAATTTTTGTGTTAATTATTTTCACTGAACTCTGCAAAATATGTCTATCAACGAATCAAACGACCTGTAAGTAAGGAGCAACCCGGCTCAATACTCTAAAAAATTGAATGTTAATACCAATAGGTACATCAAAAGAATCGGATTTTTTATGCTTGTTTCAAATATATAAGTTTCATCAAGTTTAGTCTTACCCATGAAAAGTTATGAGCCTGAAAAAATTTACCTTATTTTCGAATAAAAGGGGGTAACACCCCCTAAAAGTGATAGAATCTTAATGAAAATTACACCATCAGATTCAAAACCCCAATGTAGTGGTTTCAAGCTCCTATTTATAAAAATTTGGAATTTTGTATTTTTTGCCACAAGAAAGATCACGGATGTTTATTTATTTGTTTTTTATTTGTTTTTCCCAGGAGTGACTGTATCGATCTAACGGTCCTAGAGTATCGCGAAAGGGATCATTCAAATGTAAATTATAAATTCTAGTGGCCTTTTCAAGTGAACAAAAATTGGAGGGTAACTAGGCCCCCTCCCACACTCACTTTCCCCCAAAGTCCCCCGATCAAAATTTTGAGATAGCCATTTTGTTCAGAATAGTCGAAAATCTACTAACTATGTCTTTGAGGAAGACTTAATCCCCCACAGTCCTCCGGGGAAGGGCTGCAAGTTATGAACTTTGCCCATTGTTTACACATAGTATTGGTTATTGGGAAGAATACAGACGTTTTCAGGAGGGATTTTTTCTGGTAGGGGTGGTGGGAGGGGATTACGTGGGGGGATATTTTCATGGAGGATGTTTTCATGGGGAAATGGAAATTTCTATGAAGGGGCGCCGGATTTCCCAACATTATTTAAAAAACGATTAGAAATTAAATAAAAAAAAAACAAGTTTTTTCAACCGAAAGTAAGGAGCAACATTAAAACTTGAAACGAACAGAAATTATTACGTGTATGAGGGGATTTGCCCCTTTGTCAATACCCTACTCTTTACGCTAATGTTTTTTTAGTATTTTCAAAAGAGCTATATATTCTAATTAAACGGCCTTTGTGATTCAGAGCGTCATTCTTAAAGAATTGGAACATAACTCGAACTTTGGCGTAAAGAGCGAGGTATTGACTAGGGGGTGACCCCCCATGGGTAATAATTTTTTTTTAAGTTTTAATGTTGCTCCTTACTTTCAGTTGAAAAAAACTTGTTGTTTTTTTTACTTTAATTAATGAAAAAGTCACGCCTAATATGGTGTTATCAGGGAGATTAACAGCAAAAATCACCTAAACAGCAGGATAGGATTTGTTTATTCAGTTAACAAAAACAAAATCACAAAGATCGCCATAAATCATCTAAAACAGCAAGAAAAAGAGAGATTACTATCCTATACGTCTGTGCTGAAAAATATGACTTAACTCATGAAATTTTTAAGCCAATCATATTATTCATTAAGCAGATCACAGTTGTCCCCTTAGGAGTAACTGAGTATAAACCGAACTGTAGCCCATAGTAATCATAAATTCAAAAACACGTTCGAAAAAAATTGTCAAGTGAGGAAGAATTACCATGTTCAGCTGATTCAGGAATGGTAACTACTATTTTGATTAGTCAATGATAAAATTTCGTTTCGAAAACAAATTTGTGGAAAATCAAACAATAGCCTGAAAGACTATAAAACACTGTAGGATCGAAATAAAAACTACACCATTTGGAATCATGATGACTGAGAACCCTATTTAAGAGAATTACAGTCCCCCCTCTAGAGCAACAACGGAAAATCAGTTTTTCACATGTGATGAAGTGATTACCTTAAAATTACCTTAAATCGCATTTACAGCGAGATAAGGTGGACTGCATCGTCCCGTAGAACATTTCGCTGTCGAATTGATGAGGTGACACAATTAGTGGGTGTGATGGGGTGTAGCGTCCCACTGGTACTTCCATTCCGCGTTACTCCACTCCAAATCGACCGCATTTTTGAAAGAATTAATTGATTCACCAATGACAGTCTCATTAAATGATGTGTTTCCTTCCCCCCTTTTTTAATCGCCACTAGTCGGGCGCTGAAACATTCAGAAAGGAGTTTAAAGGATAAGTTAAAAGGAAATTACTATATCCAGTAGAGTTTGTAAGTAATTAGCCGCAATATTTTACACACTACTACTGGTTTTCCTAAATTCATTTTTATTGTTTAGCTTATTGAGTATTTTTGAAGTAGTGAGCAGGATTAAAAGGGATGCTGCATACAAATCTGGGCTCTGCTTTTGCTTTGCTGGGCATGAACCAATCTCTGGTTTCGTTGCAGCCATTTGTAAGTTGATAATAAAGTTGAATAATAGAGAAGCTTTTAATTGATTTTCTTTAATTTAAAGATTTAACTTTGTTAAGTCTTTGATTAAAGTTAAATTAAAATAAATTTAACGTTAAATTAGACTGAATTTGATTATTTAAATTAATCTAATTAAATGGTTTAACTAAATTAATAAATTTAAAGATTTAACTTATTGACATAGTCAAAGTCAAAGACTCAAAGTTTACGGAGTTAAAACCTCCCTGAAATAAGTAGAAATACATTTTATTTTTATCCATATAGCCTACATGATCTTACATGAGATTGACTGATGTCTTGATTCTTTATTTTTAATAGTTTTATTTTATTTAAATATAAAATTCATACCAGAAGCCTCCTTTGTATAAAGCGTAATGAATAGTTTCACGCTAGTGTAAAACCTTCTCTATGGGCCACAGCCCCCTCCCCCTAAGATGGGAGTAACAACTTCTCATTTGAAAAAATGACCCACCACTCTAACACGGGATTGAACTAGTATAAGTGAAAAACCACATTCCCTTTTATATGCTTGTGAGACACTGACAGTTCGATTTGAAAAAAACCTATAGAAAAACATTGAATTTGAAAAATCATCTCACTTCAATTAAATTGTACGTCTTACAGAGAAAAAAAAAAAAAAACAATGTAAAAGAAATGAAATCCTTACCGCTTCACGTCTTCTCCTTTCCTGCTCTCTCATCCGCAGTCTGTCTCTCTCAATGGCAGCTTTATCCGTTCCTTGACCTGGTCCCGGACTCTCTGTTAGATCTTGTCGTGGTGAAGCAAGCGACGGAGTAGAAGATGGTCCAACGGGAAGCAGAATTGGTGCTGGCGAGGGGGTCGGAGAAGGGGTTAATGCAGGAGATTGAACTCCAAGACCTATTGACTGAAGATGAGGCGGCAGTTGCTTTGGATACACAGTGGGTGCTGGTGTACTAGGTGCACTTTCATTTAAATTAGGTCTCCTGAAAAAAAAGCATAAAATAAAAAAAAAAAATCTTGCTTTTATTCCCCTTGAAGAAGTACATAATCCATACTATAAGCAAATACAGTGAAATTTAGAAGTCTTCAAGATTCTAAATAAATCATTTCAAGTACAAATTTCAAAGCTCTTTTTAACTCATTAAACAATAAAATCAAAATTACTTATTAAATATTCCTTTTATTGTGTCATAGATTTCATCTGCAGTTTTCACAGAATGAAAAAAAAAACTGCATTTTTTTTTATTATTTTTTTTTGCAATTGACGCAAAAACCTTACAACGCAGTACCGCAGCTTCATAATTAAAAAGTCAGGAGCATTTTTTAGTACGAGATGTGTTTTTATCTGTCATAGGATCAACAATTAAAAAGAAGAAAGAAAATCCTCATATTAACCCAGATTACTGACCAGATTGAAAGTAGATTGACTGTTTAATATACAACAATATTCATTCCTGGAAGTATAAACAATTTCGGATTTGTTGATTGATAGATAAATGATAAATATTTTAAAACACAATTTGTTCAGCTAAGTGTAAATGACACTCTGACTTTTAGAGGCTTTAGGGGTTTAGCTCTTATCCTAGTTGTCTTAATTCTGTTCATTTTAAGTTTGACTTGATTACTCATTTGGGGTCTCATTTATTCATTGATAGTGATTTTTGTTCGTTTTATGTTTAAATTATTTTACTTCATTTCTGATCATTTTGGGTTAATGCAACTGTCTACTTATCACTGAAAAAATTTTTTTCGGAGAAAAAGTTTTTTAAATCAATTCCTTTTCAATTTTAATTGGCAACACTTTTTTAATTGAATAATAAAGAAATATGTATAAAACAATTTTCGGTTCCTCTGCAAAAGAATTAAAATTTCAGTTTGTCGCTTATATTTTATAAAAAATTATAACGAATTTTGACTCTAGTTGTACTATTGAACTTTGGATAGATGGGTAGGGGGAATATAGATACACCCTTTTGAGAGCCTAAATGCAGATACTGAGTTTTGATCTAGTCTTACATTCTCCTCAACATTCATTGAAAGTTTCAACTTGATACTCTAAGCCATTCCTGAGATATTGCAGATACGCGTTTTTGACAGTCTGGATGTACATGGTGTCTTGCAATTTAGTGCAAAATACCCTCAATATTCCCTGACAGTTTCAACTTGATACCGGTACTCGTTCCTGAGCTATTGCAGACACATCTTTTCGACAACATGGATAAACACTGTGTCTTTCGATTTAGCCGAATTTCTCTCTCAGAATTCCCTGAAAGTTTGAACTTAATACCTTTGCCATTCTTTAGACATTGCAAATACGTCCTTTTGACAGCCTGATGTAGACAGTGTCTTTTGCTATGGTTCTAATCCCCCCTCAAAATTCTATGAAAGTTCCAACTTGATAACCTCAGCCGTTCCTTGATACTCTCACCTGGATGCTTATAGCGTCTTTTGATTGAGTTCAAAATCCTCCTCAACACTTAATGGAAGTGTTAACTTAATACCCTCAGTTCATCCTGAAATATTACAGATACACCCTTTGACAACATAGGTACACATAATGTCTTTTAATTCACTTCAACATCCCCCTCAATATACCCTAACAGTTTCAACGTAATAAAAATTGCCACGGATTCCAGATATTTTACAGATACGCCATTTTTGACATCCTGGATGCACATAACATCTTTTAATTTAGTTAAACATCCCTTTCAACATTCCCAGAAATTTTCAACTTAATGCCCTACGTTATTCATGATCTGTCGCAGATACGCCCTTTTGACACCCTGGATGCAGATAGTATCTTTGGATTTAGTTCAACACCCCCTAAACATTCCATGGAGGTTATAACTTCGTACCCTTAGCTGTTCCTAAGATATTGCTGATACGTTATTTTGACAACCTGGATGTGGACAGGGTCTTTTGATTCGGTTCAGCATCCTCCTCGAAGTCCCTTGAAAGCTTCCGCTTGATAACCTTAGAAGTCATCGAGATATTACAAATACATCGTTTTGACAACCTGGGCATACGTACTGTCTTTTGATTTATTTCAACATTCCTCACAGCATTCCCTGAAAGTTTCAACTGGATATCCGCAGCCTTTAATGAGATCTCGCAGATAGACCGTTTGACTACATAGACACATATAAAATCTTTTGGTTTACTTCAACATACCCCTCAGCAGTCCCTGACTGTTTCAAGCTGATACCCTTAGTCATTCCTGAAACATTACATACACGTACTTTTGACAATCTCGGCACAGATATTGTCTTTTGATTTAGTCCTGCATCCCTCACAGCATTCCCTGAAAGTCTCAACTAAATATCCATAGCCGTTAGTGAGACATCAAAGATAAAACTGTTTGAAACATCGATGCAGACGGTGTCTTCGATGTAATTATAACTCTTGTCAATATTTCACAAGTTTCACAGTAATACCCTTAGCCTTTTTTTGAGACCCAGGATTAAACATATCTCCCTCCTTTATTAATAATAAACCTATATGTAAACAATGAATAATTTTCATAATTTACTGATTTTACTCCAGCTGCGGGGGGTTCATGTCATCCCCAGTGGCATATTTATTAGACCTTCCGACTATTATGAGCAGAATAGCTATCTCAAAACTTTGATTGGGTTGAGTGGTCAGGGAGGGAAACTAAGGACTTAGAAACTAAGGAAAATAAGGAGGAGGGAAGACGTGGTGGAAGGAGGGAGGACGTGGGAGGAAAACAAGACCCTCCAATTACTTCTGATTCTTAAAAAGGCACTACAATCTTTCTATTGCAATTCCTTCCATACGAAGTGTAATTTCCATAGAGGCACTAAACTGCATCCTGAGGCCAGTTTTTGGTGACTTTGCAGATGACATTGCCTCACTTTCAAGAAGATCTGCAGAAAAGAATGGATGAATTAGCAGAAAAAGCCTCCCCCACTGGTCTGTAGACCAATGTCAGCAAGGCAAAAGCCTTGCCTAACTCAATGGTTAATACTCTGGCAGCAGGCCTTCATGCTGGCCACATGCAGGCCACATACACCCAAAAACTTAAATTCACAATACTGAATATTAATCTTTTACTTGTAGTCCTAGACGGTTGTGATCATGGAGCATGTCAAAACAGCCAAAAAAAACTAGCTGGACTTGAAAATAAATGCATGAGAGCAACACTGGCAGTACACTAAACAAAGAGATTATCAATCGTAGAGATTAGAGGTCGGGCCAAGCTGCATCTAATCACCGAAAAAATTCGTAAGCAACCTTGGAAGTCTTTAGAGACTTTGTAAGAGACTTTGTAAGAGACTTTGGGACATACGATAAAAATGAAGAAGGGCAAACACCCATATGATATGTGGTGCTGGAAATCACATGATCTGTGCGGAAGTGGTAGGAAGCGTAAAACACTCGGGTGGTTACTGGAAAAGGAGGACACACCGTCCATGAGTTAGGTCGATTGGGAAGTACTAGTTATTGACCTTAGACCAAGAGCCGCAGCGGTTAGCAGTTGTTACCTTATGCACCTCAAGGCGTGAGAGTGGACCTAAGTTTAAATAAGTGAGCACTGCATCTTATTACCCTAAAGTTTTTCATAGGAACAGGGACATTATAAAGTTTCTATTCTAAATTACGTTACAAACCCATTGTCTGTTCCAAATAAAGATAATTTTAAAAGTAATTTTATTTTGAAAAAAAATTCTTTTTCCTTATTTGTTTCCCTTTTTCCTTTTTCTCTTACCGGCCCACGGAGTATTGGCGAAATAAATAAACAACTGGAACATTATATTTTATTTTATAATATAATATTAGATAACAGGAATAATATTGGAATTAATACAAAATATTAAATGTGAATAATAAACTGTAGCATACGTATACAAATAATAATAAACATAAATATTAATGCATATGAATACATTAATATTACATATAAACAATAGTAATATGTTATATAAATTATAGATAATATAAATAACATCTATAAATACAAAAAATAAATTTGCAAAGATTACCTAGTTTTATCTGATGCTTCATCATCATCTTTCTTCACTTCTATTTCTTCTGCATTTTTTCCTTTGTCAGCTTGTTCTTTCATAATCCTACGCATTTCTTGTTGCTCAATTAGCTGACGTTGCTGAAAAAATTGCAAATAAAAATCGGCTACACTATCCAACATAAAAACATGAACATCATAACGGTATCAAGTCAAGTTCAAGTTTTTTTTTCAATAAGCATAAAAAACCCTACAATCTAAAAAAAAAGTCCAAAGGGCCCAGAGGCCCGTTAACTGGGAAAAATAAATAAGAAATACAGCTCATGCGAATACTCACACAAAGATAACCAATCTCCACATCACCTAACATCGACGACAAACCTCACTTGGTCAGCTACATAAAGAACCAACGCTAAATCATAAAAATAAAATACAGCCCATTAAAATTTAAATTGAAATATTGACTATATTAAAAAAAAACAACAAACAAATAACAAGAGTGTGACGCCATGATGACAACCGTGTGAGGACCAGGGACATGAACGCAGGGGCAGGATGCAACAAAGAGCTATAAAACTGGGGTTTGCTAACATGCCTACATATATGTATAATTCACAGATAGCCCTACAAAAAAAGTAGCCCAGAAGTTTCTAATGAATCTGAAAATATCACGAAGCAAAAATTCCTTGCAAAATTTTAAGATATCTTAGTTCCAGTTGTTTTGGAGACAAAGCTAATGCTAAGAAAAAGGGAAGGACTTAAATTAAAACAAAATGAAAAGTTCCAATGATTTTCAAAAGGGGATGCTTGGGGATGGTTGCAGTGGTAGCTGCAAATTAATAAAAGACGAACACGGCCCATAGTAACCAAACACAATAGCCTGAAACCCCTAAAATAGCGTCGGACCGAACCACAAAGTGCGGTTGAAAACTCTGTTCAGGAAACTTACAGTCCCTTAGCTTGAAGAACGAGGAAAATCCATTGGCTTGAAAAACAAGGAAAACCCCCTTTGCATAAAAAAGCCAAAGGTAAAGGATGGGGCACTAGACCCTTAAGGTCCAAAGAGGCGACGCTTATCTCCGTCTCAAGGCCCTTCAGCCAGGAAGTGCAATGGGGGTATAAGGGCCAACCATCCAGTGCTTTCGCACACCCTTCCTGTTTACGCCCTTCCATTTCTCCAGGTAATCATTTAGAGCTGGGCGGACTCTGGCTGAGCATACAGAGCCATGCCACTGACCGCCGTCCCAAATCAAATAATTGGGTAAACTAGGATTCGAACCCTCGCCCTCTCGGGCAAAGGATCCTAAATCCAGCGCACCAATCCACTCGGCTTGGTGCATGGTACCTTTTTTGCATACGAAGCATTCTTTTTTTCTGTTTTTCCTCCGCTGTTAGCAGGGCACTGGAACAATATAGAGCTGTTTAAGGGCTCATTGTAGAGTAAATTGCCACATCTACTCACTTTAGTAATTAACACAAATGTTACTTAAAAGCAGAGATGTCTTTAGAAGATACACATGTAGCGCCAACTGTCATGATAATACACTACAAAATGTCATGATATGATATAATAAATAAACTGACATGGTAATAGGGTAATAATAAATTAAATAAATTACATGATATGGTAATAATAAACCGTCATGGTACTCTCATGACATATTCGGATTCAAAACTTGTTTATATATCTGGAATAGCGTGTTAGATTAATAATGGGTAAATAAGACAAGGCTCAAGAACAAGTTACGAGGGCCAAATATAAAGTATAAACAGTTTGGATAAGACAAATAAAAAAAAAGGGTAAAGGATACGGCATTAGACTTTACAGTCCCTACCAGCGGTGCTGATCTCCGTTTCTTGGCCCTTCAGCCAGGAAGTGCAATGGGGGGTTGGGGGCCAACCATCCTGTGCTTTCGCACACCCTTCCTGTTTACCTTCCCCAGATTTCTCCAGGTACCCATTTAAAGCTGGGTCGACTCTGGCTAAGCTTACAGAGTCACGCCACTGACTCCCGTCCCAAACTGAACAATTGGTTACACTGGGATTTGAACCCGCGTCCTTTCAGACAAAGGATCCCAAATCCAGCGCACCAACCGACTCGGCTAGGACGGCTAATATGTTGACAAATGTTGATTATAAAAAAAAGCTCAGTGTTTCTAAGAACGTTTACGTTAATGCACTCATCAGCACAGAAACTATGCACTGGAGGACATCTCTGGCACCAATACACTGATAAATTTAAAAATACATGTTTAATGTCGACATCTTCACATTTACAAACGTTAATTTTGGTGGAGTCGTGAAGCTCAATTTGCTTTCGGGGACAAGGGCCAAATCACGAGTTACTTTCGTGCCGTAAAAGTGGCATGGAACTTGTAAAAAAGAAAAACAATTTTAATCCAAATGCCGTTGAAAAGAGAAATTTAAAGTACTTCTTCTAAAGGTGCACACAAGAATGGCTCATGGCTCATGTAATTTAGCTCATTCATGGGAACTCGAAAAAATTCTTAGAGAGTGGAAGCAGTGACTGAGAGACAAGCACAGATAAAAAAAAAGAACACAAACTTTATCCTGTTTCTCCTTGGCTTGTTTTTTAAATTGTTCAAACGTATCCTTCAACACAGCACCAGAAACACCCGGAGTAGATCCAGCCATATTTTGGGCCAACGAAGACCATGATGCTACATTTTTTATCTGCAAAGTAAAATATAAACCTTATTATAATGATGTCGTTACTATTAAAAGCACCTCCAGACAATAATAACAGGTCATGTTCCTACCTAAGGTTTCCTAGACTCAAATTTAAGCCATGGTTGAAAAGTCAATAAAACACTTTATATGGTATTACTTAAACCTTGCATGCAGACAATAATCGATGTAGCGCAGGAACCTATCTCCTGATTCTCTGATTCCGGCCGGGAGTGGCCGCACTAGCCAAGTGGTTGGCGCGCCAAACTTGCAGTCATGTGTCCAAATGGGCGGGGGTTAGAAACCTGGAGTCGCTGATTATCCTCAGATATTTCTATAGTGTCTACAGAATCTTTGACATTTGTTGGGAGAGATAGTGTAAATAAATACAGTTATGCGAGCTTCTATCTTCCCCGTTTAAAGATTTTGGGACACAATAAGGCTGAGCACTTCAAATCGACTCCGCCTTCACGTTTTCCAACTCCAATCCAACTCCTTCCAATACTCCACATTGTAACCACTTTCCTCTGTGGTGCAAGTGCTGCTTTCTGTGATACAAGCGTTGCTTTATCCAATTTTGAAAACAAAATTGCGTCACCTTAATCTTTTCTCATTTGTATAGTTTTTTGGACGACTTGCGTCAACTCGCAATATTTGGGCCCATCTTGATAGAATTTTAAATTCCTTAAGCACCTTATAATGCAACAAACAAACCCCACAAAAATGCAACTCCAGCGACGTTAGTGACTCAGTTACGTCCAGCGGGCGACTCAGTTCTGATCTGAAAATTATTCCGGGGGATTAAATTTCCTTGTAATAATGATGTAGAACAAAACAAAATAGAACAAAATAATGATGATATCATATTAATTATATAAGCTCAAGTTGAGACTGAGATCAAAAACTCACCACAACGGTTCGTTCTTTAGCTATGAGGCTTTTAATGGTTGAATGCCCAAGGTCAGTTTTAAAAAATTCAAAGATTTGATACTTTGATGACAATAGTTTTATGGTTCCGGGGTATCGCTAGTTTAATCTTTATGAATTAATACTTTTAACCTGCTTCAATAATGGATTAAAATTAACTCAGTTTCACTCAACGTCCAGATTTCCATTACCTAGAACACTAATATCATTATTGACATTTGAAGGTCAAGTTTCAGGGTTTAAGTGAATATAAGAGACAAGTTTCCATTTGTATAGTTAGTTCTGTTTCTGTCCTCATCATGTGGGCGTTCATTGTTCAAACTGTATTATATGTAAATAAATACTATTACACTTTACACAGACTTTACAAAAATTAAAGACGTTAGAAGTCCTCAACAGGTCTAATTGTCATCCAATTGTCATTTAATTGTCATGCTACCCTAAGAATGCGAAAGAAGGCATGCATATTAATAGGACTGTAAACGAAAATTTAAAAGGAGTAAAAATACAAATGGAGAAACTTTATACTTTTTGTTAACAAGAATCCAAAAAGACTCGTTTTGTTTTAAGCTCTGAGTCAAAGAGTATGGGTAACTTATAAGAATTGGAACTGGCGATAAGGTCGACAAAAAAACGCCATCTAACATTTGGCGACACTTGGCATTTTTTTTCATTTAATAATAAGAATAATAAATTTAATTAGTACCATTGGTAAAATTAGGGTCTTAGTAGGTGTCCGATCTCAGTTCCTGACATAAGAATGATGACAGAGCTGGAAAAAATACCAAGTGTAATCGAACACTAGATGGCGTTGTTTTTTTTTTTTTTTTTTTTTTTTTTTTTTTTTTTTTTGCGGAGTGTAGCACCAGTTCCCATTCTTATAAGTTACCTATAATCTTTGATTTGAGCCTTTTATTGGACTGAAAGATCAATTTTAACAACTTGGAATTTGGTTTTTGCCTAGAAATTTTATATCTAAGTCAGGGCCGTATACAGGGTTTTTTTTTCGGTATAAGAGAGGAGGGGTACAAAAATTTTTTTTGGGGGGGAGAGGGTTACAAAAACTTTAAAAATGATCAAATATATTTATATTCATGTTTGTTACGTTTTTTCGAGTCGGACAAACATTTCAGGGGGAGGGGGTTCAAACCCCCTACCCCATCCCCTGGATACGGTCTTGATTTAAGTGGCTCTTCTTCTTTAAAATCATCTAATCTTGTACATATTTGTATGTCGAAGTAGAATATAACTTGATATTGTCTAAAAAAGCTTAATTTTGCAAAAAACTGAATATTTTCCATATATTAAACCTCAACATCATTTATAGGCAACACACCATGCAACTCACGTTTTAGAGAAATTGTATTTCAAAGCTTTTTGCATTTTACAATGATGTTATCTTATAAATTTTTGTACGGTCAAGTTGAATCTGAGGTCAAAATCTCCCAACAGTGACTTTTTCTTAACTTTAAGCTTTTTAGTGCCTGAATAATACACTTTAGGGAGTTCAAACAGGGTTATTACCTAGAATTCTTATTTGTAAAGGGTTTTGCTCTTAGAAATACTGTTTTCTTTTCCCTTTTTTAGGTCTTACAGTAGATTTAAGATGGGCCAGGAAGCATAAAAGGTTTCTTTTTCCTGTCTTTGGCACTTTAACTGTTTCACTAATGTTTTTACTTCTTAGATACAAAACTGACAAAATGGCTAATTTGGCTAATTGAATAAATAACGGCCAATTCCAAAGAACTCGAGTTAAAAAAAAAAAAAAAATGCAAAAAACAGAAAAATTGAAAATAAAAGAAAAAGACTCACTCCAGATAATGTAGGAGCAGATGCAACAACTGCTTCACCCATTAGTTCTTCCACAAGTTCTTCACTCGACTTATTACCGAAAGTTGGCTTAGTACTAGGAGAACTAGAGCTGACTAGATTAGGGTTAGAATCTCTGCCATTACTGTTGACACCATTTGTGAGGGGTTTACTGGAGTTACCTTCAATACAGAGTTTCAAGGATTCAACTTTATCAGGTACCGTATGAGAGGATAGGCTTTGCATGGGTATCAATACTGGTGGTTCTCTCTGAAACAAACATAAGGAATTGTAAATCTTGAAGAAAACACCCCCCCCAGACAAAACTGTTGACCCAACAAGTATTCAATTTAAAACCACTAGGGGTCATAACGGTTAAATAACGTCATTATCAATTAATAATGTTATCGGTCTGGGCAATTCGTTTGGGGGAGGAGCACTCACCCCTGTACACCTTCGTTTGTTTCACATTAGAAAAAGTGGAGGGTGGAGGAAAAGTAACGTTATATGGGGAAAAGTTTTGTATGGGCGTCCATATCCACTGAGATAACCCGTGACCACAACAATAATTGTAAATCATAGAAAAGACCCTCCACCCTAAAGAAAGACACTGAGTTCATGGTAAATTTGATTCCTAAAAAATGGTTCCGCTTTACAATTATATTTATATGTTAGCACAGCCTCAACTCAGGGGGCTGGGAGATTCTGCGCACACACACACACACACACACACATATATATATATATATATATATATATATATATATTTGTGAGATATAAATCATAACAGGAATTTGCAGCACAAGTCCTTAGGATTTCTTTTTGCTGCTATAATTTATTAGTAGTGTCATTTTGTGTCAAATGGCATAGTGAAGGAAAGATCAAAAGATTACTTACTGGAGGGGACTGGGGGCCGAAGCTTAAAAAATTATATGCTCAATTTTACAGACAATTTGGCAGTTCGGTGATTTACTTATCTTTTTCGGTTTTTACGCAAAATTAATGCTGATAAATTAGTTGCTTCAAACTACGTATTTGATTAATAATAGATATTTTGAAGATTTGTTTTTTTCTTCTTTTTTCTCTTGATATATTCCTGTAAAATCAAAAATTTCCCATTCTGTAGAAATAGAAACATTCAATGTTTCTTTTTAATCTGTTTATTTTATTTAAAACTCTTGACTCAGTCATTGGGGGGGGGGGGAGGTTAGAGGGCTAAGACCTTTCCTAGGATCCATTACCCCTACCCCCAAAAAGGTCCTGAAATTTTTCTCATCATGGTAAAAAAAAAATTAACAAGATTCCCCCTTTCAAAACCAATTGATTTTAAGCCGTGTTGTTTGTCTTTCCGTCAAATAAATAGGCTACAGTTTTATTCTCTTAAGATCCTTTTTTAATTTTTACCAACCTTCAACAAAATTAGTGCGATTCTGATTATCGTTTCTTATGAATTCTTTTGCAGATTACCTAGCAAACACTACCAAATAGGTTTACACAACCCATAAATATATACTTTACAGTATGGGGAGCCTTTTTCTACTAGTAAACTCGGTTCTCCCGAAGATTGTGGAGTTTTATAAAACTTGTTCAGCTTTATGAAAGTTATTTGCCATAGACAGCTTCAAGATTACAGTCGAATGAGACTCATGTACTATAGAACCCAGTCACAGCCTATATAGACACTAGTTGCGCGGAGTCGTATCTTACCCATAGAAGGATTTCAACACACATCTTTAGACTAGGCGTAGACCTCCGGTGCTTCGACAGCTTATCAGCGCAGAAGGATCTTGGCTCTATTCCGCCAATCAGTGCGGAAAGATCTTGGCTCTATTCCACCAATCAGTGCGGAAAGATCTTGGCTCTATTCCGCCAATCAGTGCGGAAAGATCTTGGCTCTATTCCACCAATCAGTGCGGAAAGATCTTGGCTCTATTCCGCCAATCAGTGCGGAAAGATCTTGGCTCTATTCCGCCAATCAGTGCGGAAAGATCTTGGCTCTATTCCGCCAATCAGTGCGGAAAGATCTTGGCTCTATTCCGCCAATCAGTGCGGAAAGATCTTGGCTCTATTCCGCCAATCAGTGCGGAAAGATCTTGGCTCTATTCCGCCAATCAGTGCGGAAAGATCTTGGCTCTATTCCGCCAATCAGTGCGGAAAGATCTTGGCTCTATTCCACCAATCAGTGCGGAAAGATCTTGACTCTATTCCGCCAATCAGTGCGGAAAGATCTTGGCTCTATTCCGCCAATCAGTGCGGAAAGATCTTGGCTCTATTCCGCCAATCAGTGCGGAAAGATCTTGGCTCTATTCCACCAATCAGTGCGGAAAGATCTTGGCTCTATTCCGCCAATCAGTGCGGAAAGATCTTGGCTCTATTCCGCCAATCAGTGCGGAAAGATCTTGGCTCTATTCCACCAATCAGTGCGGAAAGATCTTGGCTCTATTCCGCCAATCAGTGCGGAAAGATCTTGGCTCTATTCCACCAATCAGTGCGGAAAGATCTTGGCTCTATTCCGCCAATCAGTGCGGAAAGATCTTGGCTCTATTCCGCCAATCAATGCGGAAAGATCTTGGCTCTATTCCGCCAATCAGTGCGGAAAGATATTGGCTCTATTCCGCCAATTAGTGCGGAAAGATCTTGGCTCTATTCCGCCAATCAGTGCGGAAAGATCTTGGCTCTATTCCGCCAATCAGTGCGGAAAGATCTTGGCTCTATTCCGCCAATCAGTGCGGAAAGATCTTGGCTCTATTCCGCCAATCAGTGCGGAAAGATCTTGGCTCTATTCCGCCAATCAGTGCGGTCTGATTGGCGGAGATCTTGGCTCTATTTCGCCAATCAGTGCGGAAAGATCTTGGCTCTATTCCGCCAATCAGTGCGGAAAGATCTTGGCTCTATTCCGCCAATCCATGCGGAAAGATCTTGGCTCTATTCCGCCAATCAGTGCGGAAAGATCTTGGCTCTATTCCACCAATCAGTGCGGAAAGATCTTGGCTCTATTCCGCCAATCAGTGCGGAAAGATCTTGGCTCTATTCCACCAATCAGTGCGGAAAGATCTTGGCTCTATTCCGCCAATCAGTGCGGAAAGATCTTGGCTCTATTCCGCCAATCAGTGCGGAAAGATCTTGGCTCTATTCCGCCAATCAGTGCGGAAAGATCTTGGCTCTATTCCACTAATCAGTGCGGAAAGATCTTGGCTCTATTCCGCCAATCAGTGCGGAAAGATCTTGGCTCTATTCCGCCAATCAGTGCGGAAAGATCTTGGCTCTATTCCGCCAATCAGTGCGGAAAGATCTTGGCTCTATTCCGCCAATCAGTGCTGAAAGATCTTGGCTCTATTCCACCAATCAGTGCTGAAAGATCTTGGCTCTATTCCGCCAATCAGTGCGGAAAGATCTTGGCTCTATTCCGCCAATAATTGCGGAAAGATCTTGGCTCTATTCCGCCAATCAGTGCGGAAAGATCTTGGCTCTATTCCGCCAATCAGTGCGGAAAGATCTTGGCTCTATTCCGCCAATCAGTGCGGAAAGATCTTGGCTCTATTCCACCAATCAGTGCGGAAAGATCTTGGCTCTATTCCGCCAATCAGTGCGGAAAGATCTTGGCTCTATTCCGCCAATCAGTGCGGAAAGATCTTGGCTCTATTCCGCCAATCAGCGCGGAAAGATCTTGGCTCTATTCCGCCAATCAGTGCGGAAAGATCTTGGCTCTATTCCACCAATCAGTGCGGAAAGATCTTGGCTCTATTCCGCCAATCAGTGCGGAAAGATCTTGGCTCTATTCCGCCAATCAGTGCGGAAAGATCTTGGCTCTATTCCGCCAATCAGTGCGGAAAGATCTTGGCTCTATTCCGCCAATCAGTGCGGAAAGATCTTGGCTCTATTCCGCCAATCAGTGCGGAAAGATCTTGGATCTATTCCACCAATCAGTGCGGAAAGATCTTGGCTCTATTCCGCCAATCAGTGCGGAAAGATCTTGGATCTATTCCACCAATCAGTGCGGAAAGATCCTTGCTCTATTCCGCCAATCAGTGCGGAAAGATCTTGGCTCTATTCCTCTGTCGCGGGGATAGCTATGTGTTGCTTTTGAAACATGTTTGCACAACTGGTGTCTGGCTGTGAACCCGGTCCAGAGAATGTAATTTTACCAAAAAATGCAGTGGAAGCCCCAAATGCTTGCGATGATAGCTTCTCCAGTGTTCTCCAGTGTTCATGTAATTTTAAAGATTTTCTATAAATTGCCGATTTCAATCAGCAGGGCTGAAAGGAGTTTTTCTCCCTTGAGAAATTACCTTTAAAAATTTATGGCGGAGATTCCGACATTGAACTTGCAAATTTAAATAATCACAGAACTTTTCACGACGCAGAAGAAATGAAGAATATTCTAGCGGAAACGGCCAAGAAAACTGAATTTACTTTGTGAAATGAAATCTGGACTCTCCTCATTAAATACCTAAGCGGAATACATTTCAATTACTAAAAAAATTCTAGAATTGTATATTTTCCATAAAATGGACAGTTTTTTTCTTTGTCATTAAAATCGTAATCCTTTATAGAGTATCGTCATAAACAATTTGATTTATTTCAATTTGAATGATCTCATAGAAAAACGAAAAAAGAACGAACACCCATTTTAGGGCACCTTTGACGGGTTCTATGCTTATTTCTGCCAGGAAAACTCCCCCTCCGAGAATCCTCCCATATATAAAATTGAGAAACTAAAGTGGCTCTAAGACCAGTAAAAAGAATGATAAAAAGAAGAGATTTGGAATATTCCACCTGCAGATAATATATGGGTAGAATACGCATTGTTTTGTCTCATTCAGGAGCAATCTAATGCGTTCATGTGAGTAATCCAATATCCCTGCCCCACAGGATACACCCGAGGAAGACGATAATGACGAAGATCAGGCCGAAGAGCCTTGATTAACATCTCTATCTGAAGTTGTTCTCTCGCTGCGTTACCTTCAATTCCCCATTGAAGAAAAGGCAATGAGTACATTACGGGAAGAAATCACCAACCTCAGTGTGGCTTACGAATAGGCTGTAGGTCAATACAAAATTTCAAAAACCAATAATGAAAGAACAGATCATAACACAAAATTTTTTGAAAAGAGCAAATAATCCTTGAAGGCGTTTAAGCTCGTATATGCATATGCTAATACTTATGTAAATAAACCCATGTACACACACATATACATTTTACCTTATACTATTAAAAACTTTTAGACGTTTTTTATGCGTCTGAATTATATGAATGTAAGTCGGATGATATTTTGAATCTAAGTCGCACCTTTTCGGGAAGCAAGAGAACTTTTTCTAAACTCCAGCATCAATATCAGCAAATCGGTCTGAATTTTAATGTTGATAAAACTGTAGCAATCCCTTTCAATCTTAAGGGTAACTCTGACATGCAACTTGAACTTTTCTGAAACATTTTAGTCTAAGCATCAGTATCAGCAGTGATGCAGTGATGCATCAGTACTGATGCAGTGATGCATCAGTATCAACAAATCGGTCTGAATTTTAATGTTGTTAAAACTGTAGCAATCACTTTCAATCTTAAGGATAACTCTGACATGCAACTTGAAATTTCTGAAACATCTATTCCGCTTTCTGATAGAAAACATCAAGCTTGTAATTCGAAACTTCGCAAAAGATTCGAATTGCACATGCTTCGCTTGCATCTTATATCACAAATCTTAGTCGGTTTCACCTTTCCAGACTTTATACAACAGTCTAACTGGGCCCCATCATCTTGCTATGTCTTCGATTTGAAATTTTTTTTCTGCTTCAAATAAAAAAAAATATTAACCAAATCCATTTTAAAGTCGCCAAGTATCCGCTGCAGCTTCCTCCTTGGACCAGTAATTCTTCTCTGGCACAAAAATTCAAATTGATTCTGCCTGCAAACATTATTGATAAAAGAGTGGAAGGTTTCAAATCCACCGCTAGAAAACTCAACCACCAGTGGTTTTCCCTCTTCATATAGTATACAGTTATGTTTGTGTTTGTTGATTTTAACCTCTCTTTTCGTTGGTTGTTTATTTACTCCTTTTTTTGTCTAACTCTATCACTAGTGCTACAAACCCTCTTTTGTATCCCCCCTCCCCCACGAGGTTTTCGCCCAAGTCGTAACAATGTAACGAAAATAAAAAATGATGTGTTTTTTAAAGTTTTTCGTCCTTCCCCCGAAAAACAGCCTTTTTTAGCCCCCCCATCTCCCCCAAGAACAAAATCCTGGATACCAGCACCAGGATGCAGCAGGCTTGTATATGTTTGATTGTCTAATACGATCTTCTTATTAAGGCATCAAACTCCTTCCTGTTAATGCATAAAAGAATCATCTGCTTTATAGGATTTGTTTTCTCTTGGGACTCGTTGTGATTCTTACTGTTGTTTCTCTTCTAACCGCATATATCGTTTACGGTTCGATGTGATCATCTCCGCTGCGTATACTTTAACCGCAGATTTCTTTGTTCGTTATTTTCATTTGGGATTAGTTGTCGCATGTCTTCCATCCCCAGATCTCGTTGCCCTTCTTTTTCTCGCATCAATACCACAAACTTTTTACCATACCTTTTGCCATAGCTGTTGAGATTTTGCGCGTGTCATAGATACTAAAATCAACACCTCTTTCTTGTTTATCGTTCAGAGACTCACACATGCTATATTAACACATCCCTTCATTCCATGTAATTTTCCTTTGTCTTCTAACCACAAATTTCGTCGTGCAAGATTTTCGTTTGCAACTCAGTATGATTTTTGCTTTTTCTTGTTCCATGTCTTTTTCTTTAGCTGTTCAGAGTCATTTGTCACTTTTTGTAATTTCACATGCGTCATAGATACTAGCAACGACAAGACTACTCCTGGAGGGAAAATGGTGTAATTTATGCTCTTGAAATGTGCTCATAAACATGACGTTACTCATATGATTCCCCCCCCCCCATTGAGGCTCTAAACAAATTTCCTCAAACTCATGACCTATCCTATCTATATCGTTTTTTAGGCCGGAAAAACCCAGGGTGACAATTTTCCAAAAAAAAAAGAAGTCGGTTTCAAGAAACAATTCCTACATAAATAAATAAATATATACACAGTTGCTCGTTTGAAGATATAAAATATATAAATAAATGTAATATATGTATATATATACATATATATATATATATATATATATATATATATATATATATATATATATATATATATATATATATATATATATATATATATATATATATATATATATATATATATATATATATAAGCCTCGACGTTATATAAACCAGACACATAAAAGTTTTTGAAGAACAAATATTAAATGTATTTACCTTGTGTTTTTTCTTCTTTTTCAAGCCTCCACCTGGAAGGAAAAGAAAATTATTACTTTTGAAATTAGAATATTATGAGTCCTATATTGACAATGCAGTGCAATGACCAATCTAAGTGACCCTTTAGAAGAGTAAATCCCAACAGGGCTTCCATCTCCAATTTCTCGGATCTCCAGTAATTATACATCTCCCATTACTGCGCCAGCAATTTTATTTAAAAACGTTTGTCCAGTATGTCTAGATATAATCCAAATAGTCGCAGTGATAAGCAGCCACATTCGCAGTCGCTGTATCAAATAGTCGCCATCACAGTCGCAGCAGTCGTAATTAATTCCAGACATAAGTAATTGCTGCAGTCACAATGACAGTTCTGAACGGTCGCAGTCGTAAGTAGTCTGAGTCACAATGAGTTGCAGTTGCAAGTATTCACAGTCACAAATAGTCACAGCCATTCCAGAGATATTGCAGATATGAACTTTTAAGGACCTCATTCAGTTAAACAGCCCTTCAATATGCCCTGAAAGTTCTAACTTAATTTTACCCGTTGCAATGTCCCCAACAACATCTTTTGAAAGTTCCAACAGAACACCCTTGGCTGCTCCTAGGATACTTGAAATACATATTCTTGACAATCTGGATACATATTATCTTTACATTTTTACAATCTGGATTCACTTAAACCCTTTTGGTTTAATTAAATAGAAGTAACTTAATATCCTTAGCCGTTCCTGAGATATTGCTAATACATCCTTATGACAGTATACCAACTATATATCCCGTATACCCATAGTGACTTTTCATTTAATTTTACATACCCCTCAACCTTCCCTGAAAGTTTCAACTTAATCCCCTATTCAGTTCCTGACATATTGCATTTATTCCATTTGGACAGCCAGGATGTACTTAAATTCTCTTGATTCAGTTCAATAGTAGTAACAGTAGTGTAAGTAGCAATAGCGTAATAGTAGTAGAAGCAGTACCCCTGAGGGTTCCAAGTTAATATCGTCAACCGTTCCTGAGATATTAATGATACGGCCTTTGACAACCTGGATTGTGATGGATGCATAAATCTTCTTGGATTATTTTGTTTTGGTGGATTGAAAAACCTCTTTCTAGCTAAGTTACCTATTATGATTCCCGTGGTAGCATAATATTTGTAGACATGAATATTTAATGAATCGGAGGTAATAGGCTTGAGATTGTCTGTACAAGATATCGACTCTTGTTGATAGAAGCGCGTCGCCAAGAGTGGAAATCTATGTTGCGACAAGATGGATTCAGGACTGCACAAAGTCGCCATTCAACTGGATGTCCCGAAGACTACTTGCTGTCCGGTTGTAAGCCACTTCGTGTAGAATTAACAAGATATGTTAGTCCACGTCTGCACCAGTTATGGAACAAGCTTTTCCTGAACCCATGATAATTTCAAGGATATGAAAATTACAACTTGGAATGTTACGATGTTAAAAATGAATATTGACTTACAAATTCTGACACTTTGAACTGTACTTATTAGAAGCTTCAGAAACACATACCCCAGGGGGTAGGAATTATGAAATTAGGTGATATGGAATTTATTTACTCAGGGAGGACAGATGGGGTATATACGCAGGGAGTAGGGCTCATAATGAATGAGGAAGCTGCGAAGTTTTGTATAGGTCGGGAATGTATTTACAATATAATGCTAGTCGCTCATTTTATTACTAAACAATGTAGAATATTAGTCATAGAACTATATGCCACTTTATAACCGGCTGATGGACATAGTAGTGACTCGGGTAAATTTTACTTACAGATACAGGAATAAATAGACAAGGGGAAATGGAAACTTCTTGGGAGGGTGTACTGAGGGAAACTTTGAACAGATTGAGGACGGAGGAAGAGCGTGCGTAACTGTGTCAGCCACGCGTGGCTTGGTGCTGCAATGAAATTAGTAGTAGTAGTAGCCCAGAAAGTTTTATCCTAATACCCTAAGGTGTTCCTGTGGTATTACTCGTTCACCCTTTTGACAACCTGCATGGATATAGTGCTTTTTAATTTAGTTCAACATCCCCTCAATACCTGCTAAGAGGTACACCTTATACCCTAAGCCTTCAATTTTTGTTCCCCTCAAGATTCCCCGAAGGTTTTACCCTTATAAACCTTGCCCTAATAACAGTAGCAGCAGTGTTAAGCACATAATGCCTTTTGGTTAGTTAAACATCTCCCTCAACGTTCCCTGAAAATTTAAATTTTAATACCCTTATCTGCTTCTCAGATATTGCTGATACGCCCTTTTGAAAACCTAGATGCACATAGCGTATCTTTATTCAGTTCAGCATCCCCTTAAACATTCCATGAAGGTTTCACCTTGCCCTTAAATATACCAACAGTAGTACTAGCAATGTAGTAAGCACACTTCGCCTTTTCGATAGTTCAACAACCCTCTCAAAGTGCCCTGAAAGTTTCAACTTAATGCTCTAAGTAGTTCCTGAAATATTCAAAACACACCCTTTAGATAACCTACATGCACATGTTGTGTTTTGATTTAAATTAACATCTCCTCTACATTCCCTGAAATTTTCACCTTAACACCCTTAGCATTACTAGTGCTAGTCACAGCAGTACGCACGTATTGCCTATTGGTCAGTTGAACATTCCCCTCATTATGCCCTGAAAGTTTCAACTTAATGACCCAAGGCGTTCCTGAAATAATGCTGATACGTCCATTTGACAACATGTAGGCATATAGCGTGTTTTGATTTAATTAAACACTCGCTTCAACGTTCCGTGAAAACTCAGCCTTAACAGCCGTGGCCTTTCTGGAAACCGAGGATCAAAAATGCCCCCATTCCCAAGGACAATGTCCTATATGTAAACAAAGGGTAAACTTTACACCTTACAGCCATATCATCTGCAGAAGCATGATCGGGTGTCTTTGAAGGGGCGATAACAACAAGAGCTAAGAGCTCATATGGCACTTGTGACGAGGCGAGAAGAGCTAAGAGCCAAGAGATCATATGGTATGAGCTCTAACAAAATTCTATGAATCAATAGATTGATTTAAAAGGAAAATAAGAGGCTTAATGCCAGTCAAGATTTAAAATAAGAGGTCTGAGTCACAAAGTCCTTCTAAATATCAAAATTCATTAAGATCCGATCACCCACTCGTAAGTTATAAATACCTAATTTTTTCTAATTTTTCCTCTCCCTTTTGCCCCCTAGATGATCGAATCTGGGAAAACGACTTTATCAAGTCAAATTGTGCAGCTCCCTGACACGCCTACCAATTTTCATCGCCCTAGGACGTCCAGAAGCACCGAACTCGCCAAATCACTGAACCCCTCCCCCCAACTCCCGCAAAGAGAGCGAATCCAGTACGATTCTGTCAATCACGTATCAAGGACATTTGTTTATTCTATCCACCAAGCTTCATCCCGATTCCTCCACTCCAAGTATTTTTCCAAGATTTCCCCCTCCAACTCCCCCCAATGTCAAAAGATCTGGTCGGGATTTGAAATAAGAGCTCAGAGACATGAATTCCTTCTAAAAATCAAATTTCATTACGATCCGATCATCTATTCGTAAGATAAAAATACCCCAATTTTCATGTTTTCCAAGAATTCCGGTTTCCCCCTCCAACTCCCCCGAATTTCACAGGATCTGGTCGGAATTTGAAATTAGAACTTTAAAGCACAAGATCCTTCTAAATATCAAATTTCATTAAGATCTGATCACCCTTTCGTAAGTTACAAATACCTCAATTTTCAAAATTACCCCCCCCCCCAATTCCACCAAAGAGAGCAGATCCGGTCCAGTTATGTCAGTCTCGTATCTTAGACAGGTTTCTATTCTTCCCATCCAGTTTCATCCTGATCTCACCGCTTTAAGTATTTTCTAAGATTTCCGGTCCCCCCAACTGCCCCCCCCCAATTACGCTTGATCCGGTTGAGATTTAAAATAAGATATCTGAGTTACGAGGTCCTTCTAAATATGAAGTTTCATGAAGATCCGATCACTCCTTCGTAAGTAAAAAATACGTCATTTTTTCTTATTTTTCAGAATTACCCCCCCCCCCCCTAATTGAGCGGATCCGTTCCAATTATGTAAATCACGTATGCAAGAATTCTGCTTATTTTTACAACCAAGTTTCATCCCAATCCCTCCAATCTAAGTGTTTTCCATCATTTTATGTTTCCCCACCCCAAACTTCCCCCAATGTCACCAGATCCGGTCAGAATTTAAAATAAGAGCTTTGAGACCCAATATCCTTCTAAATATCAAATTTCATGGAGATCCAATCACCCTTTCGTAAGTTAAAAATACCTCATTTTTTCTAATTTTTAAGAATTACTCCCCCCCGCCAACTACCCCAAAGAGAGCGAATCAGTTCCGATTATGTCAATCATGTATCTGGGACTTGCGCTTATGTTTCCCATCAAGTTTAATCCAGATCCCTCCACTCTAAGTGTTTTCCAAGATTTTAGGTTTCCCCCCTCCAACTCCTCCCAATGTCATCAGATCCGGTCGGGATTTAAAATAAGAGCTCTGAGGCACAATATCATTCCAAACATCAAATTTCATTAAGATCCCATCACCCGCTCATAAGTTAAAAATACTTCATTTTTTCTATTTTTTTCAAATTAACCGGCCCCCCACTCCTCCCCCCCCAGGAAACGACTATTTCTAATTTAATCTGGTCCGGTCCCCGATACGCTTGCCAAATTTCATCGTCCTAGCTTACCTGGAAGTGCCTAAAGTAGCAAAACCGGGACTTTAGGTTTCCCCCCTCCAACTCCCCCCAATGTCATCAGATCCGGTCGGGATTTAAAATAAAAGCTCTGAGACACAATATCATTCGAAACATCAAATTTCATTAAGATCCATTCACCCACTCATAAGTTAAAAATACTTCATTTTTTTCTATTTTTTTGCGAATTAACCGGCCCCCCACTCTCCCCAGATGGTCAAATCGGGAAAACGACTATTTCTAATTTAATCTGGCCCGGTCCCTGATACGCTTGCCAAATTTCATCGTCCTAGCTTACCTGGAAGTGCCTAAAGTAGCAAAAACCGGGACCGACAGACAGACCGACAGAATTGGCGATTGCTATATGTCACTTGGTTAATATCAAGTGCCATAAAAAGGGTATGGGATGGGGTTGGTTGTAAACCCTTTTCACTGGCAGCACTATTGCCTATGAAAATAACCAAAAAGTGTTACAATTTTAGCTTTTTTTCCCCTTAAAATACAAAAAATCGACAAATTCTTTGTATTATCTAATGATTTAAAGTCCAAATAGCAATAGATATCATTAAATTTCATTATTGATCATTGGCTTAAGGAGCAGACTCATATTGTGCTACCGTGGACTCAAAAAATATTTAATTATAAACTATTCATGTTTATATCATGGTTATGTCATGTAAGGCTGAAGAGAGAGAGAGAGAGATTGGGCAAACCTTTGTGCTACGCCACATTTGAATCCTAACCATCAAAGAAATTTCACCCCTAAACATTTCTCCGAAGGATTCCTCTAAAAAAAATCAATTAGACTTAAAATTCTACTTCATTTGTTTTAGATCTCAGTAAATCTTCCTCTGATATTCTTTAAAGAACAAACCACACAGAAAACTGAACAACCATACGTATTTCAAAATGCTGGGAAAAATCTGGAACTGGAATTTTAAAGAACTAATAGGGTAAAACCTATGGTACCAAATAACTACAGAAGGTCTAGCCTTCTGTAGACGCATCTCTAGAGGTTGTATCAATAGATTGTTGATATTTGATTTTTTCGACAAACAAGCGTTGTCAAATTTAACAAATTAGTTTGCTTATTTATTTTGCTATGCAAAGTAGAAACACTGGCAAAGATACACTACCCAAAAATCGTCACAGTTTTGAAACAACCCCGAGAAAAAATATTCTAAAATCGCGGTTTCGAGGTATTAATAGACCTAAAATGCGTCCAAAGGGTGAAAATAGTTTTCAGGTTGGTTTCCTTGGTACCTTGATTGCATTTGCTATTCAGATACCTTTCCACTTTCACAAAGGGAGATAAAGATGTTATTCTCCAAATTTCGCCAGAATTCCAGCATAGATGCCTAAACAAAGATAGTCTATATTTACTTTTAGGAAAAAAAGATATTTAGGGAGATTTAGCGTTGAATAAAAGCATGTCACATGTTTTACCTATGTTTTCTCTTTTTTTTAGAAAAAGAGAAATAAAAACTTTTTAAGAAAGGACAGCTTTTCACTTACTTTTTGTAGTACCCAAAATTAGATTTGAAACTAAATTGTATTTACTGTGAAATGCATTTCAAATTTAATGTAAACACGTTTCTACAGTTATTTGGTATCTCCATCTCACGATTGTGCTTTTTTTTTGGCTGCGTCATTATAATTTGTATTTTTCGAATTACAAAGAAAAAAAATGAATGTGTGAATCCAAAAAGCAAAAATCGGATTCCAAATATTCTGAATGTTTCTCACTACAGCTATTCAGAACTTGTCCAATAAGCCATGCTGTCCATCACTACTAAAACTACGATGAAACAATTGCTGTGCCAAACTGTTTTGCATTACTTTCAATCTTCCTTGCCTGTCCGTTCCTTCTTAGCCGCCAAACCTCTTTAAGAAATACCTTAATATTTTTATGTATCTATTTTCACACGAATATATTACATTTTCTAATTTGTAAGTTTAATTTCGGCAAAACTTGAAATTCACGAGACACCGGTTTTAACACCATCTACTCAAAAAATAGATAAAACTTAATTCTATCAAACAGTCCGTGGTAATGAACTACGAGTAAGGAGCGACGGGGCTCGATAGTAACCGAAACTAAGAAGGACAGATTTTTAAAATCAATAAAGGTATCGAAAGAATTGATTTATTATGCTGACTCCAGATATATAAGATTCATTAAGTTTAGTTTTACCCGTCGAAGGCTATGAGCCTGAGAAAATTTGCCAGATTTTCAAAAAAGGGGGAAGCGCCCCCCAAATACTTAATGAATCTTAATGAAAATCACACCATCAGATTCGGCGGATCAGAGAACCCATATATAGAGGTTTCAAGCCCTCATCTTCAAAAATGAGGAAATTTGCATTTTTTTTTTACCAAAAGTAAGATCACGGATACGTGTTTAATTGTTTTTTTTCCGGGGGTGACCGTAGCAAACCAGTGGTCCTAGGATATCTGGAGAGGACCCGTTCAAACGGAAATTAAAACTTTTTGTGCCCTTTTTAAGTGACAAAAAATTGGAGGGCAGTTAGCCCCCTTTTTCGCCAAAGTAATTCTATCAAAATTTTGAGACAGCCATTTTGTTCAAAATAGTTAAAAGCTCCAACAACTATGCCCTTAGAGATAATATGAACCCCTATGGCTCCTTGGGAAATGTCTTAAAGTTATAAAATCGACCCATTCTTTATGTATGGTATTTGTATTGGGAAGTATGCATCCATTTTTTCGGGTGGGGGGAGGAGGGTGAATTTTCTGCTGGAGAATTTCCTACAAGGAGAGTTTTCCATGGAGAGTGCATTTTCCGGGGGGGGTAAAATTTCAGGTGAAATTTTGCACTAAGGGAATTTGCCACAATGCCTGTACAACATTGTTTTATTTTTCGTACTTCATATTTGCCGACTCCATTTTGCATATGAAGATGCTAATGATAATTGTCCGTGGTAAGTTTTCATCGGAATTGGACTATTTATAGGATTATTCCGTGGAAGGGAGCCGGATTTCCCAGCATTATAAACAAGAGCTAAGAGCTCAAATAAAATTCTAAGATTCAATAGATTTATTTAAAAGGAAAATCAGAGGCTTAATGCCGGTCAGGATTTAAAATAAAAGCTCTGAGTCACATGTCCTTCTAAATATCAAAATTCATTAAGATCCAATCACCCACTCGTAATCATAAATACGTAATTTTCCCTCTCCCTTTAGCCCCCCCCCCAGATGGCCGAATCTGGGAAAACGACTTTACCAAGTAAATCTGTGCAACTCCCTGACACGCCTACCAATTTTCATCGTCCTAGTACGTCCAAAAGCACCAAACTCGCCAAATCACTGAACCCCTCCCCCCAACTCCCCCAAAGAGAGCGAATCCAGTACGGTTACGTCAACCACGTATCAAGGACATTTGCTCATTCTACCCACCAAGCTTCATCTCGATTCCTCCACTCCAAGTGTTTTCCAAGATTTCTCCCTTCAACTCCCCCCAATGTCAAAAAATCTGGTCGGGATTTGAAATAAGAGCTCTGAGACATGAATTCCTTCTAAATATAAGATTTTCTTAAGATCAGATCACCTATTCGTAAGATAAAAATACCCCAATTTTCCAAGAATTCCAGTTTCCCCCTCCAACTCCCCCCAATATCACAGGATCTGGTCAGCATTTAAAATTGGAGCTTTAAAGCACAAGATCCTTCTAAACATCAAATTTCATTAAAATCTGGTCACCCTTTCGTAAGAAACAAATACCTCATTTTTTCAAATTACTCCCCCCCCCCCCAATTCCACCAAAGAGAGCAGATCCGGTCTGGTTATGTCAGTCACGTATCTTAGTCAGGTTTTTATTCTTCCCAACCAGTTTCATTCTTATCCCTCCGCTTTAAGTATTTTCTAAGATTTCCGGTCCCCACAACTACCCCCCCCCACAAATGACGTTGGATCCGGTTGAGATTTAAAATAAGAGATCTGAGTTACGAGGTCCTTCTAAATATGAAGTTTCATGAAGATCCGATCACTCCTTCGTAAGTTAAAAATACGTCATTTTTTCTAATTTTTCAGAATTACCCCCCCCCCCCCACAATAGAGAGGATCCGTTCCAATTATGTCAATCGCGTATCTAAGACTTCTGCTTATTTTTACCACCAAGTTTCATCCCGATCCCTCCAATCTAAGCGTTTTCCATGATTTTGGGTTCTCCCACCCCAAACTCCCCCTAATGCCACCAGATCCGGTCGGGATTTAAAATAAGAGCTTTGAGACACGATATCCTTCTATATATATATAATTTCATTGAGATCCGATCACCCATTCGTAAGTCAAAAATACCTCAATTTTTTCTAGTTTTCCAGAATTAACCCCCCCCCCCCCAGCTACCCCAAAGAGAGCGGATCCGTTCCGGTTATGTCACTCATGAATCTAGGACTTGTGCTTATTTTTACCACCAAGTTTCATCCCGATCCCTCCACTCTAAGTGTTTTCCAAGATTTTAGGTTTCCCCCTCCTAACTCCCTTCCCAATGTCACCAGATCCTGTCGGGATTTAAAATAACAGCTCTGAGATACGATACCCTGAAATGAGATACTTATATAAGTTACAAGTACTTCATTTTTTATATTTCTCCAAATTAACAGGCCCCCACTCCCCTCCCCCCCAGATGGTCAAATCGGGAAAACGACTATTTCTAATTTAATCTGGTTCGGTCCCTGATAGGCCTGCGAAATTTCATCGTCCTAGCTTACCTTGAAGTGCCTAAAGTAGCAAAACCGGGACCGACAGACAGACCGACAGAATTTGCGATTGCTATTTGTCACTTGGTTAATACCAAGTGCCATAAAAATGATCAGAAATTAAACAAAAACAAGAGCTAAGAACTCATATGGCACTTGTGACGAGATCGGAAGAGCCAAGAGCTCATATGGCATGAGCTCTAGCAAAATTCTAAGGATCAATAGATTGATTTAAAAGGAAAATCAGAGACTTAATGCCAGTCGGGATCTAAAATAAGAGCTCTGAGTCACGAGATCCTTCTAAATATCAAAATTCATTAAGATCCGATCAGCAACTCGTAAGTTATAAATACCTCATTTTTATAATTTTTCCTCTCCCTTCAGCCCCCCCCCCCCAAGATGGTCGAATCGGAGAAAACGACTTTATCAAGTCAATTTGTGCAGCTCCCTGACACGCCTACCAATTTTCATCGTCCTAGCACGTCCAAAAGCACCAAACTCGCCAAAGCACTGAATCCCACCATCTACCTCCCCCAAAGAGAGCGGATCCAGTACGGTTACGTCAATCACGTATCTAAGACATTTGCTCATTCTACTCACCAAGTTTCATCCCAAATTCTCCACTCTAGGCGTTTTCCAAGATTTCCAGTTTCCCCCTCCAACTCCCCCCAGTGTCAGCAGATCTGGTCGGGATTTGAAATAAGACCTCTGAGACATGAGTTCCTTCTAAATATAAAATTTCATTAAGATCTGGTCATCCGTTCTTAAGTTAAAAATACCTCAATTTTTCCAAATTAACACCCCCCAGCTCCCTCAAGATTTCCAAGATTTGTTTCCCCTCCAACCCTCCATGTCTCCGGATCCAATTCGAATTAAAAAGGAGCATCTGAGAGATGAGATCCTTCTATATATCAAGTTTCATTAAGATCCCATCACCCATTCTTAAGATAAAGATACCTCAATTTTCACGTTTTCCAAGAATTCCAGTTTCCCCCTCCAAATCCCCTCAATGTCACCGGATCTGGTCGGGATTTAAAATGAGAGCTCTAAAGCAGAAGATCCCTCTAAATATCAAACTTAATTTCAGATCAGATCACCCATTCGTAAGTTACAAATGCCTCATATTTTCTAATTTTTCCAACTCTATCAAAGAGAGCGGCTCCGGTCTGGTTATGTCAGTCACGTATCTTGGACTTGTGCTTATTCTTCCCAACAAGTTTCATCCTGGTCTATCCGCTTTAAGCGTTTTCCAAGATTTCCGCCCCCCTCCAATGACGCTGGATTCGGTCGGGACTTAAAATAAGAGATATGAGGTACAAGGTTCTTCTAAATATGGAATTTCATTAAGATCCGACCACTCCTTCTTAAGTTAAAAATACCTCATTTTTTTTTAATTTTTCAGAATTAGTCCCCCCCCCAATTCCCCCAACTAGATCAGATCCGTTCCAGTTATGTCAATCACGTATCTAGGACTTCTGATTATTTTCCCCACCAAGTTTCATTCCGATCCCTCCGCTCTAAGCGTTTTCCAAGATTTTGGGTCCCCCTCCCCAACTCCCCCCAATGTAACTGGATCCAGTCACGATTTAAAATAAGAACTCTGAGACACGATATCCTTTTAAATATGAAATATCATTAAGATCCGATGGCCCGTTTGTAAGTTAAAAATACCTAATTTTTTCTAATTTTTCCGATTTAACCGTCCCCCCCCCCCCAGATGGTCGAATCGGGGAAACAACAATTTCTAATTTAATCTAGTCTGGTACCTGATACGCCTTCCAAATTTTATCGGCATAGCTTGCCTGGAAGTGCCTAAACTAGCAAAACTGGGACTGGCAGACAGACCAACAGACCGACCGACAGAATTTGCAATCGCAATATGACACTTCGTAGATACCAAGTGCCATAAAACAACAAGTTTTTTTCAACTGAAATGAAAGAGCAAGATTAACACTTAAAACGAACAGAAACTATTACATATATGAGGGGGGTTGCCCCCTCCTCAAGACCTAGCTTTTTACGCTTATGTTTTACTTTTTATCCCAGTTGTTCAAGAACGACTCCAGAAAACATGGATCGGTTAGTTAGAACACTAAGAAGCTTTTTTTAAGTACTAAAAAATAAATTCTGTTCGTTTTAAGTGCTAATGTTGCTCCTTACCTTTATTTGAAAAAAAAACTTGTTTTTTTTTATATAGTAGGAACTAGAAGAGAATACTCGGATGCTTGGTTTTTGCTCCTAAATTCATTCAACGGAAGACACGAAAAAAAAAAACAATTTTATTTGTTTTAGATCCCGGTAAAACTTATTTTGATGTTCTATCAACCACCGTGAAAAAGGAGTCTAAATTCAACCCCCCACCCCCATAAATTTTTTATATATCTGTGCCTAGGAAAGGAAGTTACAAGTTTCGAACTAATTAAAAAGAAACAATTTTTTAACGTTATCCCCTCTTATTACACAGGCGAGATAAGGTTTTTTCTATAGATTTTATGTAAATATTGGAAATTTTGCGGACTTTAAATTCTATGAGTAATTTCAAGGATTAGCCCTTGTGAGGAATTCCTCCTCGCCTTTTTGTTAAGATACATCAACAATTGTTTTCTTTTTCATTTACTTCTTTATTGTACTTCTTTCTTTGTTTTTTATTTCAGAGTTATTTCAATTTAAAATTGTTATTAACAAAGAAAATCTGCTTTCTCCTTCCATTGGCATTGATTTATATATTTTTTTTTGGAGGGTCGAAATTAAAACTTTTCTAACAGAACTATTTTTAGACTAATAACACTAAGCTCTATGTTTTTGACAAGCTGATCAATGACAAAAAGCATAAAAAATAGCTTGTTAATTAAAAATTAACAGCACATTTCAAAGCGATGCGTAAGTCTTTTTTTGAGGGGGGGGAGGGGTATATACATAGAACATCAGGCTGTTCCCAAATCGCCTGGAGATATGTCATAAGGAAAGATAACTGAAAGTTAATGGTGGGAATGAAGAGTGAATCTTTGAATACATTTGTGCGGAAGAGGGGCCTCAGACGGCTTGGTGCTACAGTGGTAATAACTACGTGGTAAGTAGTTATAAGTAGTAATGGCAGTAGCTAGCATGTGATTTTGGCTTAAAAATTATACATATTCTGTTACTGATATTTGAAACATATCCTGAAGCTAGCATAGTTAGGCATCTACAGATAGGGGAGTGAGTAAGAGAGAAAGAGAGATAAAAATGAGAAAGAGAGGAGTACATAAAGAGATTTAAACGCATTAGATACACCTAATAAATAGCTGAGACCGTGTCTTGACAAAACGAGTTATTAAAAAATTGTCTTTTATTTTAATGAAAACTTCAATAAAACTTCACTGGCACATTGCCAAATCATATAAAATACGAGAAATATTACCACCAAGCATTTTGCACTTTAACCTTATCATTTAAAATGGCTTTAAAACTAGCAATCAAATATCAGGCGAAATATATAATGGTCTTATTTACAAACAAAGTAACAACATTTAAAAAATATATAAACAAGTAGAAAAGAAAACCGAACTTTATTCAAGTCTTTAGGGCTTTATACTTCAATTCCGAAAAAAAATAATAGAAATCTAAAAGCACCAAGGACAGTGAAGATCAAATTTGGGTTTTTCAACTAAGAATTAGAAACTTACATTACAATATATATATATATATATATATATATATATATATATATATATATATATATATATATATATATATATATCTTAAAAATAAGTAAAAGTAAAAAATTAAATTTTTAATGAAAGAATGCAGTTTTAGTAGTGGAGGGTACCAAACTAAGAAAAAGAGAAAAAAGTGGAGTGAAAATAAACATGAAGAAACGTGGGGTTAAATGTTAATACTCTTTATGCAAGCAAAAGAAAATTTTTAGAAAATAGCAGTTTATAAGTGTGAATCTAAGATGGGTCCAGGGCAAGTACATATTTTTCTTTTAATGTCCTTGGTACTTTAAATCTTTTAGCTAAGAACTATATAGCACTCAATCCGGGTTAATTATGTGATAATCATTCTATATACTTGAATATTAGTTTCTAACTCATTAATTCATTGACTTCTACAGTTGATATAAAATAAATCGTCAAATAAAGGATAAATACTCATGCTCAAATAATTTTTTGATTTGTAATTATCTTTAAAAATAATCAATTAATTCAATTCTCATATTTGTTCATCAATTAATTAACTATATATCATTTTAAAATATCATTTAAATGAGTTAACTAATTATTCTAATTATTTGTTTAAAATAAACAATTTATTCTTAAATTATTATTAGTTAAATCATTAATTTTAAGTTACCTTATTTTCTAGTAAGCTTAATTACTCTTGCTTGAACTAATTTCTTATTTGTTGATTATCTTTTTATGTTAATGGGCAATTATTAATTAATCTTTAACCGAATAATCATTTTACCATAAAATTAATCAATTTATTAATACATTAATATAAGTCAAATATTAAATTAATATTATCGTTCAATATTTATTTCTGATCCATAAAATTAGTTGTAACTTCAGCAAATTCTTAATTTGTTTCAAATATAGCACAATTATTCTTGCTCGAATAAAGCTCAGCAATGCAAGGTTCGGAACAAATGATGTTAATCTAAATCAAGATACAAAAATTGTACACGTTGTGATAAGTGCCGAACCGTGCCTTGCCAAGGAAACGAAATAGATTTGACAGATAAGATGATTCAGCAACATGGCAATACTGTTGACTTTATATACAAAAATATGATTTTTCTTATCAAACTCGTACAAGACACAGTTCTCAGCACTCACCAAAGAGAGAAAGAAGAATAAACACAGGACCAAAAAAAAAAAAAACAAAAACATCACTATTACGCATAAAGGTCTATAGTATTTCCAAATTCCCGAAATAATTTCCAAAAAATTGGATTTGAAGGGAAGATCGGCAGGACAATAAACCAAAATATTGGATAAAAACTGGAATAAACTCTTTTGTTTAACCCCTAATGTTCAAAGTTTGAATGTATGTGCACACAGTGATCTTCCTGATATTGCCTCCTCCCCCCTCCTGATATATCCTCCTGATCCACCCTTTAAGGTGAAGTTTGGAAAAGAGTTTTAGGCAATTACCTCAGAAGTTTGAAACATGTCAGATATGACCTTTAGTCGTATTACCTTTACCAAAACTGAATAGGCTAAATGGTGGTAAGCGCCGAACCGTGCCTTGATAAGAAGACAAAATAGATTTAACAGATTAGATGAATCGGCAACATGGCAACATTGTCGACTTTAAATACAAATATGTATCATTTTTCTGATCAAGCCCGAACAAGACACAGTTCTCAGCACTCACCAAACAAATAAAGAAAAAATAATAGTAATATTAAACAAAACACAAAAAATAACAACGTTGTCTAGGGCTTCTTCTGAAGGACTCTTTTGAAATAGCATGATATTTGATGTCTATTTTTCCTCTGTTCACGTGTTTCTATATTTATAGTATTAAACGTCATATGTGTACATATATATATATATATATATATATATATATATATATATATATATATATATATATATATATATATATATATATATATATATATATATATATATATATATATATCAGAAATTACAATAGGCAAATGTTTTAAATAGGTGTGTAGGCAGAAAATGTAACGATAGTGCTAAAAATGAAACAAAAATATTAAGTGAAACGTAAGTTAAGTAGGAAATATCATACCATATTTATTTATAATATGAATGTTTTATATATTTGTTACTATGGAATTTCCATCAGAAGAGACTATAGACAAGAGTGATACTACACACTTATGACATTCCCTAGTAAGTGGGAAACAAAAGAAGTTAAAAGAAACACATACCAAAGAAATACAGAATAGATTCTTTTCCTTTTTTAAATATTGAAATCGTTTCAACTCCAAGAAACACTAAGACAGAAATGAAAATATAAGAGAGAAAACACTTTGGGGCAGATATCAATGAAGATACATAATTCTAAACTGCATCCAAAGACTTTGATTCATCTGCAAAGGGTTATAAAGCAAAGAGATAAAACTTCATAGTTGATGATGACTTGTCTGGCATGGAGGGAACACCAGTTATTAATAATAAAAATGGACATTGAAAATAGCGCGTAAAAAAAAAATCAAAATGAATACATTTTTCCTCCCCTGGACCCAGTTCAGAGTTACTCATACCTGAAAACTGCAAATTTCAAAAAATTTTATTCTGGGGATTTCGAAATTATTAAGTTTCTAGGCCAGTATCATATTTTTGTCAGAGTTGCCATGTTGAAACGTGAAAATAAATGAGCAGAACTAGCAAAGGGAAATAACATTGTCCATTTAAACTAAAGCATTGACCATCCGTTGATTCCGAAATACAACTATACCTTTTAAGGAAAGCTACACTTTCTTAGGCCGTTTGGTCGAATATTTTTTAGCTGATTTTTGTCCCTGCTTTATTTTTTTTTAATTTGGCCCCCGCTACAACCAAAAATATCCTTACATATGGGGTTCTTTTTCTTTAAATATCAAATTTCCGGTTTTTTCTATAAGATAAACCACATACCTGACAATTTTTTGGTCTGTTCGTTGGACATTAGCACCAGCGTTGCTAACACTTTAAAGTAAATAACTTTGTTGTACAATTATAGCAGTTTACTTCAGATTTCATTTACAGAGAAAAATACAGGAATAAATTGAAAATGAATCAATCGCAAATTTTCCCGCTCATATCCTGAAAACCGATTCGGAGTGCAGTTTTCCTTGTGAAAATATCTTGACATTTGTGAAGCTTTCTTTTGTGTCTAGTTTTTATTCGCCAAACTTTTTCTTTTTTGCTTGTATATTTCAGAGATGGCCGGGGACAGTTCCAAAAACTTCAAGGTGAAGCTTTGACCCGCGAATAAAACGCACCGGTAATTTTGTATTGTGCTATGAAATGTGTCGTATTGTACCATAACATCTAAATTGTACCAAAAATGGTGCAATCTTACTCCGTTGGCAACGCTGGTTAATACCTTTTAAAATAGGCAAGTAAACGCGCTAAAAATGGTTCAAAACCTGTTACTGAGCCTGAAAATTTTTGTACGCTATTGTAACTGATAACAGCAGAGTTCGAAGTATGACAAAAATAGAAACAAAACAAAGATAAAAATAAATAAAAAGAAAGATATAAATTTATACACAAATATAAATAAATAAATAGACAATATTAATAAAATAAAACAAAAGTTAAATCAACTGCCGAGAAAAAACACTGACAAAAAAGAGAGAAAAAAAGAGTCATCTATGGATGACACAATTTTATACTGAACCAGTTTGCGCTACATTTTTGAAGAATTGTAAGGTGTGTGCTCATATAAATTAGATATTCTAAAATTAGTATAGTTAGAAAAGAAAATAATTTGAGAAAATAATCAATTCAGGGAATGGTAAAAAATGTCAATTATATATAATAATAAAATGTCAAAATGGTAATTTATATATAATAAAGAAATACCATCCGACACTGATTCAGGAATAGTATCGTCAAAATGAAAAGTGGAAATATAGTCCCCATACAGGGACTTTAAACTCCATAGTTTTGAAACAACCAAAAGAAAAATCTTAGAAAATTACGATTTTCAGCCGTGAATACAACTAAGAAGGATCCATGAAGCAAAAAAGTTTTATCCAAATTTCGATAAAAAAAAAAAAAAAAAAAAAAAAAAAAAAAAAAAAAAAAAAAAAAAAAAAAAAATTCGGAAAACCAGGAATAAGAATTAAAATTTAGGTTATACAATGTCACTTGTATAGTCCATAGACCTTGATTTAAGTGATGAACAATTTATAGCATTATTAGTAACCTAACCAATTTTATGTACATACATATCGTATAACCAATAGGAATTAATATATATATATATATATATATATATATATATATATATATATATATATATATATATATATATATATATATATATATATATATATATAATCAATATTATAATTAAATATAGAGAGAATTATACTCCCCTGCCTAGAAGAAAAAGGAAAATAATTGGTTTTTGCATGGGCAGTACTGATGTGTCTCCTTTCTTCTTCTTTTTTCCACGAGGGGGGCCAATGGTAAAATGTAAAAAAAATGGTAAAATGTAAAATGGTAAAATGTCAAAAATGGTAATTTTCATTATCTATTGATGTTTGCTCATGTAGGTTAGTTGAAAGTTTTTAGTCATATTTATTAGCACGTCATCTTTGAAACCCTGTGGGAGCATTCCCCCCCCCCTAAAACGGCTGCAATTATACACAATTTTTGCATGAATTCTACCATTATAACCTCAGTATATGTTGTTTAGTAATTTTCTTTAATGAAACAAATTTTTAATGAAAACCAAACAATTAATTTAATCCGATTCTGGTTCGTTTCGGTTAAAATGGACAGAATCCCCGCATTCTTTTTCCCATTTTTGCCAATATTTCTAAGATCTCTTCTTATTATTTCTTTGACTTCTTTTTAGAACTAGGGACCTGAGGTTCAATCCCATTAAGCCAAAGTGGAAGGGGATTTATCAGCTAAATAGATCCCCACGAACATTCTATGCGTGTTCTATGCACTAATAATGGCTCTGCAGGAACTATTTGTGCTTTTATTTGATAATCATTGCAAGAAATAAAAATAAAATAGGTGTGATTAGTGAACAAAGACGATGAAAAAAAGAAATATGAATAAAAGTGAACACTAAAACCGATTCTACAAACTAAAAACATAATTAAGAAAATGTGTCAAAATAAATACACACACACACCCACCAACCCACATATACTATATATATATATATATATATATATATATATATATATATATATATATATATATATATATATATATATATATATATATATATATATATATATATATATATATATATATATATATATATATATATATATATATATATATATATATATATATATATATATATATATATATATATATATATATATATATATATATATATATATATATATATATATATATATATATATATATATATATATATATATATATATATATATATATATATATATATATATATATATATATATATATATATATATATATATATATATATATATATATATATATATATATATATATATATATATATATATATATATATATATACTCAGTTTTTAAATCAATACGCGCAATTACACAGTTTTTGGTAGAAACCGGTGCTAATTTAAAAAAAATTAAAATAATTAAAAAAAATTAATTTAAAAAAATTAAAAAGGTAAAAAAAAATAAGGTAAAAAATAAGCAAAAGCTTAAAACATATGACCCCAAACAGCTAAAAAAGTGTAGCTCCCCTTAGAAGGTGAAAATATCTTTGGAATCAACAGATTATTAGAGTTTGAAGTTTTGTACACAAAAGACTTTTAGTTTCAAATAGCTAGTTTTTGCTTGTTTATTTTCACGGCTCAGCACGGCAACACTGGCAGATATGTGGCACGGCTCTTTAAACTCCATAGTTTTGAAACAACCAAAAGAAAAATCTTAGAAATTCACGATTTTCAGCCATGCATACAACTAAGAAGGATCCATGAAGCAAAAAAGTTTTATCCAAATGTTGATAAAAAAAAAAAATAATAATAATAAAAAAAAAAAAAAAAAAAAAAAAAAAAAAAAAAAAAAAAAACGGAAAACCAGAAATAGGAATTAAAATTTAAATTATTCGATGTCACTTGTATAGTCCATAGACCTTTGATATTTATGTGATGAACAATTTATAGCATTATTAGCAACCTAACCAATTCTATGTATATACATAGCGTATAACCAATAGGAATTAATATATATATATATATATATATATATATATATATATATATATATATATATATATATATATATATATATATATATATATATATATATAAGTACAATCAATATTATAATTAAATTCTAATATATAGATCTGTCAAGCAATCATAGTAGGAAAATCAATATACACATATCGGTATAATTGATAGAAAGATAGTTGCTAACCCCTCAATTAGCCCATGGACTGCATAGAGTTTTAACCCAAAACACTTGACTTCAGCTGGAAAGATGCCAAAAGCACTGAAAGATACCAGGAGCACCAAAAGATTAAAAATCTAATAATATTAAATAACAAAATACGATTTTATTTCAATCATACAGTTAAATTAGTAATTTAACAGTAATTTAAGTAAGTAATTTAACAGTCATACAGTTAAATTAGTATTTTTTTTAATCTTCATTGCAAATCTAAACATTATATTAACACAATTCGTCACAAAATACTATATTATTAAAATAGTTAGTAAAACTAAAATAGTATAAAGTTGGTGCCCCGTTAAAAAGCACTAAACGCAGGAAAGAGGAGGGAGGAAAATAGAAGAAACAGGATTGCTTGACATACTTATTCAGCTAGTGAAGGTGAGTTAGATACATTTTTCAGAACTTGCAAAATAGAACAAAGGAAATAGAAAAGATTGAGCAACGACTAAACTAAATAAAAAGAGAATATGTTGATGGGGGACGGTCTGAATTTCTAACCTGCCTCTGTGTCACTACTTTCGCTACTTGATGAAGATGATGAAGAAGAACTATCGGAGTCAGAACTGGATGAACTTGATGATAATCGTCGCAATGGAGCGTTTTCTTTTAGCTCATCTGAAATAAAACAGTAAACAACTAAAAAACAAAAAACAAAATAAACCATAAAAAATGAACAACAATAAAACAATAATTAAAATAATTATATTACCAACATCTTTATGCATAGATACACTCAAAAGAGCCTTGTGAGGCAATATCCCTTTGAGGCAAAAGTGATGCTCTCACAATACATCATTATTGAGGATCTTGTTATTGTCTAATATTGTTTAGGTGTGCTTTAGGTGTCCCAAAGTACAGGATGCCTGATCCCCAGCCCATCATTGCACTTCCTGGCAAAAGTGCCATGAAACGGAGATCAACACCACTGATAGGGACTGTAAATTAGTAAACTAATTCAGCTGCCAGAATCAGAAATTGCTCTGAAAAGGCAGATTGTGCAAATATCTTATGAGAAAAGAGAAAGCCTACAAATATTCTTTCGCACTGATACCCAAACGGTACCGATACCCAATTGTACCCAAACGGTTTAGAACAGCTGGTAGTAATAGTGAACCTCTCGCAAGAACACCAGCAAGAGGACCAAAAAACTATTTGAGCAGGAGACTATGAGCAGCAGCTCTATTGCTGACAAAGAGAAAGAAAACCCGGCTAGTAAAGTGTTTGTCAATAACTCTGGTATGATACATCACTCCTCCTCCTACTCATTTCCTAGAATCCTTCTTGCGAATGTAAGGTCACTGGTAAATAAAATGGATGAATTACAAATTATTCTTGACAAAAACCAGATTGATATTGCTTGCCTTACCGAAACATGGTCTTCTACTGAAGATTCTTGCTTGATTCCTAATTATGACTCCCATTTTAAGCCCAGACTGTACAAAGATTGTATTCCTCTATCTCATGGTGGAGGAGTGGCTTTTTTTGTCGGTGTACCCTCCCAAATCAGATTCTTTCATTTTTTTAAATAGAGAACAACTCCAAAACTGAAGTTCTATGGCTCTGTACCAGACCCAAAGCCTCTCATAAGAAGTATCTTCTATGATTTACTGTATGATTCATTACCCTCCTCGTAGGGGATTTAAGAAGGAGCTGACGGTATATCTGTAACTTTATACTGACATAATTCGCCACAAGTACCCTTATGCTGCAATTACATTATGTGGTGATTTTAATGAGCTAGACCAAAAGTGGCTTAGCGCTGCTCTTATTCTTAATCAGGTAGTCAAGTCGCCTACGCGCAGTGATAAAACCCTAGACTTGATTTTTACCAACATTGAAGATTACTACTGTGCCCCAAAAATAGCCCCTCCATTAGGGGCAAGTGACCATCTATGCATCTTTTGGACCCCTTTATCATCCTTTCCCCCAAAAT